>NC_069508.1:56087896-56332896 GCF_027579735.1 Bombina bombina
TATCTATATTGACATGTTGTCTTTGTTTTGATTGAGCCAAATGTTGATTGGCTCTGTGAGGTCATGTGATCATAAGCCACACCATTGGGTGTTGATTATTTCCGTGACAAAGATGGTAAAATTATTCTTTCTTGCAATATAGATTAGGGGTGTAGGTAGGGTATGTATTATGGTTTTTGTCCTTGACTATGTTGCAGTGGCGTCACTAGGGTTGGTGTCACCCGGTGCGGTAAGTCATGGTGTCACCCCCCCCCCCCCAGAAAGCAGACAAACACAAAAACACAGGCAAACACACATACAAACACTCAGACACACTTAAAAACATACTCAGATGCACACACAAACACTCGGAAACACACTCAGACACACACACAAAAACACACACACAAAAACACTGAGACACACGAGTTAAGTATTCTGGGTGAAATAGGTTTCACTGGGTGCTGATTATAGAGAAGAGTATATTTAATATGAACTACGGTTGGTTAGGGGGTGTTTTTATTTACCTCTGGTGACAATATGGTTTCCTTTAGATTGATTGGTCATTGGGAGCAATATGTAATTAGATCACCCCCCACACACAGATGTTTATTGTTTGCAATTGTTTTTATATGTATATATAGAGAATGTATGTAAAATTATGTTTTAAAGCCTTAGGAAACGTTTTTTTTTAACTAAGAAACGCGTCACTTGTTTTTAATTCAATTCTTTTTACAATATTCTCTATTTCTCTATTCTCTTGTTGCACATGGAGAGAGAAGTGTCTGTTCTCCCACAGTAGTCAAGTTTTTGGACTGGCAATGAGTCTGTTAAACTGGAGCTTCCTTTAAATTTTCCAGCAGGACCAGACTGTGAGTGGAGGGAGACCCAAGTGAGCAGTCGAGCTGGGCAACTTAGAAGTCCTAGCCTGCATATACGGCACCTGGATGTGCCACAATTTTGTGAGTGAGATTGTTAAATTACTATTTGTGTATGTTTGTTGAGAAGATATTATGCCAATGTGGTGTCCCGTTGTGTTTGCTGTTGTTGTTCAAAGATCCAGAAACTTCACTGATCTATGAATGCACACCACTTCTTTCACAGAATACAAGATTACCTAACTCTCAAGGTGCCCAGTATGAAGATCTGAAGTATGAATATGTGAAGCTTAAGAAATTTGCACTAATACAGGATTTAAATAATAGAATGACTTTCAAGAAAGTTGCAGGCAAAGGAGGAAAAACATAGTATGGTGAGTACCTATTGTATTGTAGTTGTGCCTAGTGGCATATATTCATACCCTCTTCCTACCCTTTATTGCAGCCTTAATTCAAACCCCCTTGCCAGAGCCTTACAAAAGAATAGAAATAGCTGCCACTTTAGTGTATATCATCTGTGAGATGCACCTGAACTGCAATACTAGAACAACAACCCTACTAACCTTCATTTTCCTGCATGTGACACACATCTTCATTTGGAGCTTACCACCTGCAATAGAAATGCAGGACTTGCCAAACCAACTGCCCTCAGCTGCATGCTCCAGCTACCTAAACATCTGCCATTTAACCCCTAGACGATGTTAGAATGTTCCATATAGTCCTAACAGCACTGGGCTTTAATGCAGTTAGGACGGCATGGAACGTCTTACCTTTTTTGGCATTTTGCACCATCCTCCTTTTAGCCAATGAGAAATCTGAATGGGCGGCGTGCCTAGCATTGTAGGCAGTCCCTCATGATCCGATCCCAGCCTTGAAATCAAGTGATCGCATGAACGATTGCGTGATTTCATTTTTCAAGCAAGTATAAAAACCCCTCTAACAGGCAATCAAAAAAACCTAGACACCCCCAAGGCCCCTTGTTTTAAAGCCCAAAAGCCCTTATGTAAGTTTTAATAGTCGGGTGATCACTATGGTAATAATATAATTTACACAGAGGCTCTATCTGCAAATCAAAGTTACGTACATTGCTATACTGAATGCCCCTTATTTATATGTTGTTAACCCCTTCTTTTTACTATAATGCTTAGCGTGAAAAACACACACACACTATTTTTTTATAGCATTGTATATTTAAAATTTTAAGTAAAAAAATGCATTTTTCACACTTTTTGTTCCAGGTTTCTTACGTCATGATATATACATAAAATAATGGTATAGTTCGAATTTTCTGGTTCTCCTAAAAAAAAAAACAACAAGCCAGATATGTAATATTTGTATGTATCTCACTGAAAATTGAAAGTCTTGAAAGTGGTGGCGCTGTGTCACCTCCAGGGAACCAAGCTGTCCACGTCCTCTGAGTCAACCTTGTTGCTTTCACCTCCAAAATTAAAGAGCTCACAATAGTGTAGCAGATTTCAGACAATGTGGTAGTAGCACAAACTGGTTATACTCAGTTTATACTATGTTCCAGTGTTTTAACTTTATGCTCTTGATAAAGGCTTCTTTTAGCCAAAACGCGTTGAGCTGTTTTTGAAATAAAACCTGAAGCTTCACCTGAAGACACCTTTGTAATGATTTTTATAAAAGGCTTATTTTAACTGCAATCTCGTGAGTATAACTAGTTTGTGCACCTACTACATTGTCTGAAATCTGCTACACTATTGTGAGCTCTTTTATTTTAGAGGTGAAAGCAACAAGTTTGACTCAGAGAACGTGGGCAGCTTGGCTCCATGGAGGTGACACTTTCAACACTTTCTGCTTCTATACACGGTTTGGGAGAACCGGGGCTGGCAGCAAGCACCTGAAGGGAAGTGCTAACATTGCTTCATACTTTATCCTTTCTAATACATCTCACTGAAAATTACATACAGTAGGGCCTAAATATAAACAGTATCTAAAAACTGCAAAACAGCTCAGCACAGGGGTGGAAATGCCTCAACAGTTAAAGGGTCAATATATTATATTTCCTTAACTATGCTAAAATGTGTGTTTTTATGCCAATATTTCTGTTTCTTTAAATTATAGATTGAACTGAGCTCTTTGCTGTGGCTACAACTATGACGTCTGGAAACAAATGGCTAGGATACCTGGATGCTTTGAACTTAGTATCCTAGCAACAAGCATAATTCTAGCATGCACATAAATGATGCTGCACTTGGTTACCCAGGAAACCGGCACATGTTATCTCCTGTTGAAAATATTCTCATATTGATCTGTAATTTAAAAAAGACATGTGAGCAGTCTGGAAACAACAATTACAGCCTAAGAATATCACAGCAAGAAAGGAACTTATTGTGCCTTAATGTTCTTACAAAGCAGATACCAAATATAGTACAGATCCAAGATAAATAACTTAAGGGTAAACATTCCAATTAATTAGCCTTTCCCAATTTAACTTTTTGTGTTCAACTCAGATGTTTTTTTTTCTTTGCTATGGAATGCTAACCCATTGTAAGTGACATTGTTTCTGTTATTGTTTATAAGGAAAATATTTTTTCAGGCTTTTGACATGAAGATTTTTAGGGTTTTCTTGCACTACAGTCTAAAGCAAATGTCAGCAAGCTTGGCACCCCAAATGTTTTGCAACTACATATCCCATGATACTCAGCCAGCCTAAAGTGTGTCTGAGCATCATGGGAAATGTAGTTCCAAAACATCTGGAGTGCCAAGGCTGATGACCCCTGGTCAAAAGTATGAACATTTCAGATCATGTTGAGATTTTTTTTTAAAGGGGCATTAAAATAAAAAAAATAATTGACCATAAAATGTTAATTTATTAGTCATTAAAACAATTTTCTATTCGCATTAGTAATTTTACTTAGCTCTCCTATAATTTAATTGTACATCATTGTATATAGGCTGGACTACATTTTGATGAATGCAAAACCCAGTCCCTCCTACATGCCACACTGTTATTGGTTAATCAGTGCGCTAGTTTGCTTTTGCTCGTCCCTAACTGGCCCCAATAAAGGAAGTAATATAAATATCGTTACAAATCATTTTGAAGGGGACTGCAGAACAATGCATATTTTTATCGCTTTTAAAACATCTAAAAAATGCAAACATTAAGGATAAATTAATTAACGTTCAAATAGATTTTCTGTATGGTTGAAAATAGAAAAGCTGAAATAGGAAAGAGAAAATATCCTTATTAGATGATCTTAATGCAAACTAATTATGGAGTTAACATTCGCCTAGATTACGAGTTTTGCCGTAACAGGGGTGCGGTGCTAACTTGCACGTTATTCTCACCGCTCACTTCCCTGCAGCGCTGGTATTACAGGTTTCTACAAACCCAGTGTTGAAAGGCAAGAAGTGAGCGTAGAGAAAAATTGAGCTCCACACTTCACTCTAATACCAGCGCTGCTTAAGTGAGCGGTGAGCTGGTTATACGTGCTTGTGCACAATTTCCCCATAGACATCAATGGGGAGAGGCTGAGAAAATGTCTAACAACTGCAAAAAAGCAGCGTAAAACTCAGTAACGCAGCCCCATTGATTCCTATGCGGAAACTACATTTATGTTTACACCTAACACCCTAACATAAACCCTGAGTCTAAACACCCCTAATCTTACACTTATTAACCCCTAATCTGCTGCACCCAACATCGCCGACACCTACATTATATTTATTAACCCCTAATTTTCAGCCCCCAATGTCGCCGCAACCTACCTACATTTATTAACTCCTAATATGCCACCCCCAACATCGCTGCCACTATAATAAACATATTAACCCCTAAACCGCCACACTCCCGCATCGCAAACACTTGTTAAATATTATTAAACCCTAATCTGCTGCCCCTAACATCGCCGCCACCTACCTACATTTATTAACCCCTAATCTGCCATCCCCAACGTCGCCACCACTATTCTAAATGTATTAACCCCTAAACCTAAGTCTAACCCTAACCCTAACACCCCCTAACTTAAATATAATTAAAATAAATCTAAATAAAATTCCTATCATTACCTAAATTATTCCTATTTAAAACTAAATACTTACCTATAAAATAAACCCTAAGATAGCTACAATATAACTAATAGTTACATTGTAGCTAGCTTAGGGTTTATTTTTATTTTACAGGCAAGTTTGTATTTATTTTAACTAGGTAGAATAGTTACTAAATAGTTATTAACTATTTAATAACTACCTAGCTAAAATAAATACAAATGTACCTGTAAAATAAAACCTAACCTAAGTTTCAATAACACCTAACACTACACTACAATTAAATAACTTACATAAATTAAATACAATTAAATAAAATTAAATACAATTAAATAAAAAACAATTAGCTAAATTACAAAAAAAAAACCCCCACTAAATTACAGAAAATAAAAAACAAATTACAAGATCTTTAAACTAATTACACCTAATCTGATAGCCCTAAAAAAAAGCCCCCCCAAAATAAAAAAACCCTAGCCTAAACTAAACTATCAATAGCCCTTAAAAGGGCATTTTGCGTGTCATTGCCCCCAGGAAATCAGCTATTTTACCTGAAAAAGATATACAAACAACCCCCCCAACAGTAAAACCCACCACCCACACAACCAACCCCCCAAATAAAACCCTAAATAAAAAAATCTAAGCTCCCCATTGTCCTGAAAAGGGCATTTGGATGGGCATTGCCCTTAAAAGGGCATTTAGCTCTATTGCTGCCCAAAGCCCTAACCTAAAAAAATCCTAACACTAACCCCCGAAGATTCACTTACCGGGAGGTCTTCATCCAAGCAGCAAGATGTCCTCAACGAAGCCGACAGAAGTGGTCCTCCAGACGGGCAGAAGTCTTCACCCAGACGGCATCTTCTATCTTCATCCTTCCGACGCGGATCGGCTTCATCTTCAAGACATCCGGTGCGGAGCATCCTCTTCTTCCGACGTCTTCTTGCTGAATGAAGGTACCTTTAAGTGACATCATCCAAGATGGCGTCCCTTAGATTAAGGTTGAAAAAATCCTATTGGCTGATGCAACCTTAATTCCGATTGGCTTATAGAATTCTATCAACCAATCGGAATCTAAGGGACGCCATCTTGGATGATGTCTATGGGGAAATCTCATTGATGTCTATGGGGAAATCGTGCACGAGGACGTATAACCAGCTCACCGCTCACTTAAGCAGCGCTGGTATTAGAGTGAAGTGTGGAGCTCAATTTTTCTCTACGCTCACTTCTTGCCTTTCAACACTGGGTTTGGGTTAGACTTCAGTTTAAAGGGTTAATTAATTTAGAATAGTGGCAGCGATGTTGGGGACGGAGATTAGGGGTTAATAAGTATAATGTAGGTGGCGGCAATGTTAGGGGAGGCAGATTAGGGGTTAATAATATTTAAATAGTGTTTGCGAGGTGGGAGTATGGCGGTTTAGGGGTTAATATGTTTATTCTAGTGGCAGCGATGTCGGGAGCGGCAGATTAGGAGTTGATAATTTTATTATATTGTTTGCAATGCGGGAGGGCCTCGGTTTAGGGGTTAATAGGTTGTTTATAGGTGTTAGTGTACTTTTTAGCACTTTAGTTATGAGTTTTATGCTACAGCGTTGTAGTGTAAAACTCATAACTACTGACTTTAAAATGCGGTACGAATCTTGACGGGATAGGGTGTATCGCTCACTTTTTGGCCTTCCAGGACAAACTTGTAATACCGGCGCTATGAAAGTCCCATAGAAAAAAGCCTTTACGAAATTTACGTAAGTGGGTTTGCAGTAAGGCCAAAAAAGTGTGCGGTGCCCCTATACCTGCAAGACTCGTAATAGCAGCGAGCTTAAAAAAGCAGCATTAGGACCTTTTAATGCTGTTTTTTTCACCTTACTGCAAAACTCGTAATCTAGCCGATTGTTTGAAGGAAATAAAAAGATTGAAAACCAGGTATAGAAAAAAAATCAAGTTTTGCTAAAAGATATGGATTCAACCCAGTGTTAGAAAAATAATTTGTCCATGACCTAGATAGAAATATATGCTGCAGAGCTTTGCCGTTTTTCACACTTCACACACACACGCCATATACATTTTTTTAAATTTGTTCCCACTGGGTTTTTAATAGATCTGCATAGAATCCAGAGTTAACACAATATGTTGTCAATGCTATAGCAATGCACACTTTTACACTTCTCAGATCAGTACAGTTTGTGTATTTGCTCTGCAGCTTGATTACGCTACAGAATTGTGTCGTGCTATACAAATAAATGATAAAGAAGAAGAAGAATTACACTGTCTGCTACAGCTAGCGTTCAGCTCATCCTGGTCTCTGCCACTTTCATCTGGTGCGATTCAACCAATCAGATAAAACTTACCAGTATCTAAAACTGTTTAGGACAGCTACAAACAGCACTAGCACATCTTTAGGTTCCTTTGTACCTTCTGTTCCTAAATACTGTTATTTATTTGCTTATTAATTTTTACAAGGCAAGTTCTACATCTTTATTACTATATTTGACTCATCATTTATGTCCTACAGTCAAAATTAAGCTTTCATGATTCGGATTATTTTAAAAAGCAAGAATGTAAGCTAAGGAGCCAGCTCATTTTTTTCAACACCTGAGTAGGGCTTGCTGATTGGGGTCTAAATGTAGCCACCAATCAGCAAGTGCTATCCAGTTGCTGAACCAAAGACGAGCCAGCTTCTATGCTTACAATTATGCTTTTTCAAATAAAGATACAAAGAAAATGAAGAAAAATTGATAATAGGAGTAAATTAGAAAGTTTCTTAAAATTGCATGCTCTCTCTGAATCATGAAAGAAAACATGTGGGTTCAGTATCCCTTTAATTGAAGTAAATTGGAAAGTTATTTAAAATGGATTGCTCTATCTGAATCATGAAAGTTTTATTTTGACTAGACTATGGGGCCGATTTATAGCCCTTTAAAGGCAATTGATAATAGGAGTAAATTAGAAAGTTGCTTAAAATTGCATGCTCTATCTAAATCACAAAAGTTTAATTTTGACTAGACTATGGGGCCAATTTATAAATGTGCGAGCGGACATGATACAATGTAGCGTATCATGTCCGCCGCACATCGATAAATGCCGACAGCATACACTGTTAGTATTTATCATTGCACAATCAGTTCTTGTGAACTGCTTGTGCAATGCTGCCCCCTTCAGATTTGCGGCCAATCAGCCACTAGCAAGAGGTGTCAATCAGCCTGATCGTATAGGATCGGACGGATTGATGTTCGCAGCCTCAGAGCAGACGGACCAGGTATGGAGCAACGGTTTTTGACCGCTACTTCATATCTACTGTTTCCGGCGAGCCTGAAAGCTCTCGTGGAAACAGGGGCATCAAGCTCCATTCGGAGCTTAATAATTTGGCCCCTATCCCTTTAACTAATATGAAGAATGGATCCAATGATACATCTATCAATTGCAAATATGGACATGGTGGTCCAGTAATAGGCCAGGGTGCTTCTCACCTACAAATTTGCTCTGCATCCAGTTAAACATATAATAATATTTGTCTATAAAAAAAATATTGTAAGGGTTAATTAGGGGGGTAGTTATCAAGCCGTCAACCTCAAATACGCTGGAATTCCGCAGCGTATTTGTGGCGAGGCTGATTCGCCTTAGTTATCAAAGGCTCGAGACCAGCAAAAGTAGAATTTTGTGACGTAAGCTTCGATCCGCCGGACTCAGTCCGACACAGATCGATTCTTACGTCACTCCAGATGTTCCGCACACAAGTGCGGCACATTCTCACTACTTTTGCTAGTTATCAAATGACTAGCGGGTACGCTCGGCACTTTTACGGCCCAGCGTACCTGGTTTTCAATCCCCCGCCCCTGGAGGCGGCGGATCCCATAGGAATCAATGGGAGTCTGACCATAGCGAAAGTACAAGTTCGCTGCTGCCAGACATCCCATTGATTTCTATGGGAGCTGTCTGCACCTAACACCCTAACATGTACCCCGAGTCTAAACACCACTAATCTGTCCCCCCTACACCGCCGCAACTAAATAAAGTTATTACCCCCTAAACCGCCGCTCCCGGAGCCCACCGCAAGCTACTCTATACATATTAACCCCTAAACCGCTGCTCCCGGAGCCCACCGCAACTATAATAAATGTATTAACCCCTAAACTGCCTCTCCCTGAACCCGCCGCAACCTATATTAAATGTATTAACCCCTAAACCTCCGCTCCCTGAACCCGCCGCAACCTATATTAAACTTATTAACCCCTAATCTGCCCCCCCCTACACCGTCGCCACCTATAATAAATGTATTAACCCCTAATCTGCCCCCCTACACTGTCGCCACCTATAATAAATGTATTAACCCCTAATCTGCCCCCCCTACACCGTCGCCACCTATAATAAATTTATTAACCCCTATCCTGCCCCCCACTACGCCGCCGCCACTGTAATAAAATTATTAACCCCTAAACCTAAGTCTAACCCTAACCCTAACGCCCCCCTAACTTAAATATTAATTAAATAAATCTAAATAATATTTTTATTATGAACTAAATTAATCCTATTTAAAACTAAATACTTACCTTTAAAATAAACCCTAATATAGCTACAATATAAATAATAATTATATTCTAGCTATCTTAGGATTTATTTTAATTTTACAGGCAACTTTCAATTTATTTTAACTAGGTGCAATAGCTATTAAATAGTTATTAACTATTTAATAGCTTACCTAGCTAAAATAAACTGAAATTTACCTGTAAAATAAATCCTAACCTAAGTTATAATTACACCTAACACTACACTATACTTTAATAAATTATTCCTATTTAAAACTAAATACTTACCTGTAAAATAAACCCTAATATAGCTACAATATAAATAATAATTATATTGTAGCTATCTTAGGATTTATATTTATTTTACAGGTAACTTTGTATTTATTTTAGCTAGTTAGAATAGTTATTAAATAGTTATTAACTATTTAATAACTACCTAGCTAAAAGAAATACAAAATTACCTGTAAAATAAATCCTATTAAACCTAATACTACACTATCATTAAATTAATTAAATAAACTACCTACAAATAACTACAATTAAATACAATTACATAAACTAACTAAAGTACAAAAAATAAAAAAATAAGTTACTAACATTTTACAAATATTACAACAATTTTAAGCTACTTACACCTAATCTAAGCCCCCTAATAAAATAACAAACCCCCCCAAAATAAAAAAATGCCCTACCCTATTCTAAATTAAATAAAGTTCAAAGCTCTTTTACCTTACCAGCCCTTAAAAGGGCCTTTTGTGGGGGCATGCCCCAAAGTTCAGCTCTTTTGCCTGTAAAAGAAAAATACAACCCCCCCCCAACATTAAAACCCACCACCCACATACCCCTAATCTAACCCAAACCCCCTTAAAATAACCTAACACTAATCCCCTGAAGATCATCCTACCTTTAGTTGTCTTCGCTCAGCCGAGCCACCGATGGAACTGAAGAGGACATCCGGACAGGCAGAAGTTATCCTCCAAGGGGCGCTGAAGAAATCTTCCATCCGATGAAGTGATTCTCCAAGCGGCGCTGAAGAAATCTTCCATCCGGGCGAGGTCATCGTCGAAGCCGGGTCTTGAATGTTCATCCCGCCGACGCAGAACATCCTCCTTTCCCGACGAACTACCGACGAATGAAGGCTCCTTTAAGGGACGTCATCCAAGATGGCGTCCCTTCAATTCCGATTGGCTGATAGGATTCTATCAGCCAATCAGAATCAAGTTCAATCCGATTGGCTGATCCAATCAGCCAATCAGATTGAGCTCTCATTCTATTGGCTGTTCCGTTCAGCCAATCGGATTGAACTTGAATCTGATTGGCTGATTTTCCTACCTTAATTCCGATTGGCTGATAGAATCCTATCAGCCAATCGGAATTGAAGGGACGCCATCTTGGATGACGTCCCTTAAAGGAGCCTTTATTCGTCGGTAGTTCGTCGGGAAAGGAGGATGTTCCGCGTCGGCGGGATGAACATTCAAGACCCGGCTTCGACGATGACCTCGCCCGGATAGAAGACTTCTTCAGCGCCTCTTGGAAGATGACCTCGCCCGGATGGAAGATTTCTTCAGCGCCGCTTGGATAATCACTTCATCGGATGGAAGATTTCTTCAGCGCCCCTTGGAGGATAACGTCTGCCGGTCCGGATGTCCTCTTCAGTTCCATCGGTGGCTCGGCTGAGTGAAGACAACTAAAGGTAGGATGATCTTCAGGGGATTAGTGTTAGGTTATTTTAAGGGGGGTTTGGGTTAGATTAGGGGTATGTGGGTGGTAGGTTTTAATGTTGGGGGGGTTGTATTTTTCTTTTACAGGCAAAAGAGCTGAACTTTGGGACATGCCCCCACAAAAGGCCCTTTTAAGGGCTGGTAAGGTAAAAGAGCTTTGAACTTTATTTAATTTAGAATAGGGTAGGGCATTTTTTTATTTTGGGGGGTTTGTTATTTTATTAGGGGGCTTAGATTAGGTGTAAGTAGCTTAAAATTGTTGTAATATTTGTAAAATGTTTGTAACTTATTTTTTTATTTTTTGTAACTTAGCTTTTTTTATTTTTTGTACTTTAGTTAGTTTATGTAATTGTATTTAATTGTAGTTATTTGTAGGTAATTTATTTAATTAATTTAATGATAGTGTAGTGTTAGGTTTAATTGTAACTTAGGTTAGGATTTATTTTACAGGTAAATTTCAGTTTATTTTAGCTAGGTAAGCTATTAAATAGTTAATAACTATTTAATAGCTATTGTACCTAGTTAAAATAAATTGAAAGTTGCCTGTAAAATAAAAATAAATCCTAAAATAGCTAGAATATAATTATTATTTATATTGTAGCTATATTAGAGTTTATTTTAAAGGTAAGTATTTAGTTTTAAATAGGAATAATTTAGTTAATAATAAAAATATTATTTAGATTTATTTAATTAATATTTAAGTTAGGGGGTGTTAGGGTTAATGTTAGACTTAGGTTTAGGGGTTAATAATTTTATTACAGTGGCGGCGGTGTAGGGGGGGCAGGATAGGGGTTAATAAATTTATTATAGGTGGCGACGGTGTAGGGGGGGCAGGATAGGGGTTAATAAATGTAATATAGGTTGCGGCGGGTTCAGGGAGCGGCGGTTTAGGGGTTAAACTATTTATTTATTTGCGGCGAGGTGCGGGATCAGCAGGATAGGGGTTAATAATTTTATTATAGAGGGTGACGGTATAGGGGGGGCAGGATAGGGGTTACTAGGTATACTGTAGGTGGCAGCGGTGTCCGGGAGCGGCGGTTTAGGGGTTAATACATTTATAAGAGTTGCGGCAGGGTCTAGGAGCGGCGGTTTAGGGGTTAATAGATTTATAAGACTTGCGGCGGGGTCTAGGAGCGGCGGTTTAGGGGTTAGTAACTTTATTTAGTTCGGGGGGCTCCGGGGGCGCCGGTATAGGGGGTAGAACAGTGTAGTTAGTGTGAGTGCTTAGTGACAAGCTAGCAAGAAAGCTGTCAAACAGCCGAAGAGCAGCGAGATCGGATGAGTGATAACTCTCACAGTCCGCTGCTCATCGCCACGCGGCTTTTTGACAGCTTTTTTTGATAACAGGCGTATTTTTTCAGGTCCGCGGCGGCGAAGGTAGGCGAGCTTAGGCGGGCGTATTGGGCCGGCGAAGGCAGGAAAGTAGACACGTTGATAACTACCCCCCTTAGTATTTTTATGCACCCCTCCCAAAAATATCTCTCATCAATATTGATATATTCTATGGATGTAATTACTAGGAAATGATTGCTAATAAGCCTGTTTGTCCAAATGTATGTTCAAACTGAAATTAGTATTATTATGTTGTTCTTTTTTCTTTATAAAGCATCAACAGATTATGCAGCACTATACAAAGTTCATAACATTAGTGGGATACATTACATTACATACAAGTACAAAAAGGGAATGTTGCATTTGTAAGGGTGCATGACAAACAGTGCAGTCATTGTGTTAACAAAGTTATAGAAATGGAGAGGAATGCCCTGTCCTTGAGCACAATAAATAGCAGTTCACATACATACAAAGTGGCCTACAGGGATAGTATCTCTCAAGCTTACTATCTAAATGAGAAGGAATGGACATAGGTAGGGGAGAATGTAAATAAGAATGACATGAAGCAGTGTGATCTAAAAATGAGTGATGGCATAGGGATAGACTAGGAAAAGAAACTGTGAAGTGAGTGAGCAAATGAGGTTTAAAAAAGTGTAGCAGAATGTGTCAGCGTAGAGGCTGTGAAATTGGAGTTAATTCATATTTATCATGCTCCGTAACCGTTACTCCATAACCTGTCCGCCTGATCTGAGGCAGTGGACAGACATCGCCAGAAATCAACCCGATCGAATCTGATCAGGTTGATTGACATCCCCTGCTAGTGGCCGATTAACCGCAAATCTGCAGGGGGCGGCATTGCACCAACAGTTCACAAGAACTGCTGGTGCAATGATAAATGTTGACAGCGTATGCTGTCGGCATTTATCGATGTGCAGCGGACATGATCCGCAATATCGGATCATGTCCGCTCGCACAATGATAATTCGGCCCCTGTATCCTGGATTATTAGTGGCAGCTGCACCTGATTACTGATAAGAGGTGTTATATATTAAATGAATATGAAACCAAAAAAATACTTTTGTGATTCAGACAGAACATATCATTTTTAAAAATAAGTCTCCAATTTACTTCTATTATCAAATTTGCTTAGTTCCCGTGATATTCTGTGAGTAGAGATACCTAGGTAGGCATCTGGAGCACTACATTGCAGGAACTAGTGCTGCCATATAGAGCTCTTGCAAATGGATAACATTCTTGCAAAACTGCTGCCATAAAGTGCTCCAGAAATGGTCCAGCTGTTTTTCAACAAAAAATACCAAGAGAACAAACAGAAATTGATAATAGAAATAAATTAGAGTGTTGTTTAAAATTGCATGCTCTATCTGAAACATGAAAGAAAAATCTTAAGTTTAAAATCCCTTTAAGAAAACCACCTGGGTGGTAGGTGGTGGGAAGGATGGAGGGCTAGTGCTTGCAAATCTGGGAGTCTGATGTAAGTTAGAGGCTATAAAAGGAAAGAGAAATAAGGTAAACATTCCTGGTAATAAAGTATAGGGGAGACGAGTAGCTTGAAACAGAGCAGAGGGGTGAGAGTAAACTGGAATATTACAGAGAGAGTTAGAAACAATTTCAAGATAGCCCAACTAATATAAGAAATAATTTCACTCATTGGGGCTGATTTATGAAAGTGTGGACAGACATGGGGGTCAATTTATTAATGTGCGAGTGGACATGATACGATGTAGCGTATCATGTCCACTGCACATCGATAAATGCCAACAACATACTCTGTCTGCATTTATCATTGCACCAGCAGTTCTTGTGAACTGCTGGTGCAATACCGCCCCCTGCAGATTTGGGGCCAATCGGCCGCTAGCAGGGGATGTCAATCAACCCGATCGTATGCGATCAGGCAGATTGCTGTACGCCGCCTCAGAGCAGACGGACAAGTTAAGGAGCAGCGGTCTTAAGGAGCTTGATGAATTGGCCCCTAAATCTTGATTGGAGATGAATTACCTTGTAAGCTTGTTTGCAAATCTGGGAGTCTGATGTAAACTGAAATTAATTAATTATCAGCAATGGGCATTTCCCCCAGGCTAGCTCTACTTATAGCTAAAATTGCTAGCAAAAAATTAAAAGTATATGAAGAATAAAGGCAATAGGTTCTTATGTCTACAGTTTATCTGTCAACGGTTCCCTACCATTATGTATCCACACTGATGATGGCTCTGGGATGATATTATCAAGGCTGTAGAAATGTAACAATAGCACTGGTAAGGTTAATGTATTTTAACAGAGTAAAGTTAGCAACGAAATAGCGGAAGTACATACAGGTTATGTCAACGTCTAGGATGTCAGAGAACATTAAGCTAAACATTATGCTGGTTTTATTAGTGCAAATAAGACATTAATGTGGCAGAATACATTATACTGACTCAAAAGCAATACTTACAAAGCCTTAAGTAACACTGCACCCTATATCTCTGCCCTTGTTTGCAAATATGTTATTTTCTACACCCTTCGCTCTACCTGAAACATATTTCTTTCTGTCACTCATTGATTGTTTTGTTTACTGAGTTGCCTGGATACTTTTCATGTCATTTTTTGATGCCCTCCACAGTTGCATCTTTGAGGCATAATTATAAACAGTTGCATCTATGATGTGTTTTTGCCCCGCCATCTGCGTCATTTAACGAGTCGGCCTGTGGCCATCTTTGCCTAATAGATGGTTTCCTGGGTTGGCTGTTCATTGTTGCAAATTGCTTTCTGGATTTGACTTCTGCTTTGTTCCTGATGACTCTTCTGCCTGCCCGCTTTGCCCTGCCTTGTACCTATACTTGCTGACCTTGGCCTGTTTATCGACTCCTCTTCTGCCTTATACCTAGTTCTAGTGTGGGCTACTTATTGCTTACCCAGCTAGTTTAACTACGCTACTTTCTGTAATGGCACATCCTGGGCCTCATCCAGTGTGTAAATGCTTGGATTTCACTACTCTAGGTCCCAACCTGAACTGATGATAGCTTCTGCCTTAAACTTCCTCCTCTCATAATGTCTTCATATTCCTTCCAACCTATCATTTCAGCTCATGAGCATCTTGTTTACCACATTTTCACAAAGTGACCTTCTTTTGGTGATGGGTCATAGGCAAGGTCTAATACACCATCATCTTGTTTGTAGTTTTGTCTTTGTGTAAATTGTTCTATTCTATAATGCACCTATGTTTTATCACTGTTAAATATATTGGCACTCTGTATATATATTATAATAAAAATAAGAAGAACATTTCTAGCGGCTTTTGCATTCTCAATACTCATTGTGCTAAAGCAGAAGATAGATAGATCAAGAGCTTTCTAGTTTTGCATTACACATGTCCATCATACCTCACAACATTTCCCAGGTGCCTTTTAGGACTCAGAGGTCTATGCTGTGTCAGGGAGACTTTTGGGCAGAGCCATGGGTGTTTTGTTGATGAAGTCCTGATTGTCTGGGATGAGATTGTGGTGTTCCCTGAGCAGGTAGGATATCACATGTGCGGGGTTGAATGGACCATCAGTGGTGTTGGGGAAGGCCTTGCCTGGAGTATGGACAGGTCCTAGTTTCTTTTAAAAACCGGGCTATTTGCTCTGAAGTGAATACACCAAGAGTAACAGCAGCGAAGAGAATGTGACTTTTCCACGATATGTGAGATGATTGTGATCTTTGGTATTTTGAAACACATTTGTCTGCCTTAAAGGGATACTAAACCCAAATTTTTAATGATTCAGATAAATCTTTAATTATTCAGATAGAGCAGGCAATTTTAAGCAACTTTCTAATTTACTCCTTTTATAAAATTTTCTTCGTTCTTTTGCTATCTTTATTTAAAAAGCAGGAATATAAAGCTTAGGAGCCGGACCATTTTTGGTTCAGAACCTGGGTTACGCTTGCTTATTGGTGGCTAAATGTAGCTGCCCCAATAAACAACCACTATCCAGGGTTCTGAACCTAAATTTGGCCGGCTCATAAGCTTTATAGTCCTGATTTTTAAATAAAGATAGCAAGAGAACGAAGAAAAAATTATAATAAGATTAAATCACATTAGTTAAATGCATGGTTTATTAACAGGACAGAATAAATATACATTATATATATATATATATATATATATATATATATATATATTTAAATGAATAGTATATATCACTATTAACATATTTTGCTTTTGAGTAAAAACATGCCATTGTCCCACACTCCCTATAAGAGCCAGAAAGCAAATTATGTAACTTAGGTTTTCAAAAAGTGCAAATTACCTGAACCAGCTATTTGATTTGCAGCATTTTCAACTTTTTTGGACATCCTAGAAAGTATGGAAGTATTATATAGCAACAGTGTTTGCAACTATGTTGTATTAAAAGTGCTTGAGTTACATGCAGACTTCTGATTGTGCTAGTATTCTCTTAACCCCTTAATGACCACAATGTATCCTGTATGTCACTGGTCGTTAAGGGTTTTTTTCAGGACATAATAGCACAAGTCTAGCAAGAACACGCTATTAATGCTCTCCCTCCAGCAGGCTTTGTGGAATAGAGCAGTCTCAACGCTGGTGGCAAGACCGCGCTATAAAACAATCAAGTCCCAAAAAAAGGCCAGTGACATACAGGGTACATCGCTGGTCCTTAAGGGGTTATGAAATAAAGCTTAAAAGGACATGAAACCTAGATGGGTAGAGTGCAGATGGCTGAAGCGCATGACAGGGAACATACACCGAGATTACGAGTTTTGCGGTAACAGGGGTGCGTTGCTAACGCACAGTTTTCCCTCACCGCTCACCTAAAGTAACGCTGGTATTACGTTTTTTTTTAAAACCCGGCGTTATCCGCAAAAAGGTAAGCGTAGAGCAAACTTTAGCTCCAAATCTCACCTCAATACCAGCGTTGCTTACGGTAGCGGTGAGCTGGCAAAACGTGCTCGTGCACGATTTCCCCATAGGAATCAATGGGGCAGATAAATCGGCTGGAAAAAAACCTAACACCTGCAAAAAAAGCAGCGTTCAGCTTCTAACGCAGCCCCATTGTTTCCTATGGGGAAACAAAATTTATGTCTACACCTAACACCCTAACATGAACCCTGAGTCTAAACACCCCTAATCTCTCTCTCTCTTCATCTCTGAGGGTTCCGGCCTCCGTATTTTTGTGCGTCATTTCTGGTTATCGTGGATATATATCTGGGATCTGCCTCTGAAGTGCAGTTAGACTCAGAGTGTTACTTTCAAGCAGCCATGATGGACGATGGCCGGCTCCACCTCCCTCTCTTAACACATTTTTATTTAGCCACATTGGCTTGGATTTATTTCTTTTACTTTTTTAACCATGTGGTATGTGGTGATATGTATCTTTATTTACCAAAGTTTTAAATGTTATCCATTTATTCTCTGTATTTTTATTAGAGAACGCTTTGTTCCAATTTACGGTTTATGGTTTCTTTACATCATTGAAATTTGCTTTTTTTAAAATTAAAAGTCTTAGTTTAACCCTTAAAACGCTGCTAAATCCTGCCAAGTGAAACTTTTTATTTAGGCTGACAAACACTTTTATATAAATAGATACAAAACAATAAAACATGTTCTTCAGTGCAAATTACATTTAATTAGAAGCATTTTGTAATATACAGTATTTGCATTTGTAAAAAAAAATATCTTATAAACATGATAGGCTAGATGACAAGGGGAGGGCAAATAATAGCTCACGGTGCACTACCCCTAGTGCGACCCCATGCTAAGAACAGTGCACAATTGGGTATTAAAAGTGAAGGTTAAAAAAGTTTAGCAGAGAATCTTAATGGAATATAAAGCCCAATTATTTTTCTTTCATGATTCAGAAAGAGCATGTGATTTTAAACAACTTTCTAATTTACTCCTATTATCATTTTCTTTTTGTTCTCTTGGTAGGAATGTAAGCTTAGGAACCTGCCCATTTCTGGAGCAGTATATGGCAGCAGTTTTGCAAGAATGTTTCCATTTGAAAAAGCTCTAGAGTGCAGCACTATTTCCTGCCATATAGTGATCCAGAGACCTACCTAGGTATCTCTTCAACAAAAAATATAATAGGAACAAAACAAATTTGATAATAGAAGTAAATTTGAAACTTTTTTTTTTTTTGGTCTGTCTGAATCACAAAATAATTTTTGGGGTTTCATATCCCTTTAACTCAGCTGACAATTTTCAGTGAACCCCATAGTTTGATTAAATAGCGAAGGGTGTGCTACTATCACTCATATTACAAGTGGTGAGAAGTTTTGCCCATAAAACAGAGCTGGAGTATTTAGTGCTTTTTGAAAACCGAAGTAAATTTGTAAAGCTTGAATAAATGCACCACAAAACACAAGAAAAATATATTAAAATACATTAATTTATATTTATTCATATTACATATAAAATCAAGGTTTATTATTGATATGTGTTTTAACAGTGGTTTAAAGGGTGCTGCTAGTCTGGTAAGGGCTAAATGGGTTTATATGTATGTGTCTATTTGTAAGTGTGTAAATATATGTGTGTGTGTACATATGTATGTGTGTGTGTGTATGTATGTGTGTATACATATGTATGTGTGTGTGTACATATGTATGTGTGTATGCATGTGTGTACATATGTGTGTGTGTACATATGTATGTGTGTGTGTGTATGTGTGTACATATGTATGTGTATATGTGTGTACATATGTATTTGTGTATATGTGTGTGTACATATGTATGTGTGTATGTGTGTGTATGTGTGTACATATGTATGTGTGTGTACATAGGTATGTGTGTGTGTACATATGTATGTGTGTGTACATATGTATGTGTGTATGTGTGTACATATGTATGTGTGTGTACATATGTATGTGTGTATATGTGTGTGTATACATATGTATGTGTGTGTACATATGTATGTGTGTGTACGTTTGTGTATATGTGTACATATGTATGTTTGTACATATGTATGTGTATATGTGTACATATGTATGTGTGTACACATATATGTGTGTATACATATGTATGTGTGTGTACATATGTATGTGTGTATGTGTGTACATATGTATGTGTGCGTGTGTGTGTATATGTGTACATATGTGTGTGTATGTGTGTACATATGTATGTGTGTAAGTGTGTACATATGTATGTGTGTGTGTACATATGTATGTGTGTATGTGTGTACATATGTATTTGTGTGTGTGTGTGTGTGTGTATGTGTGTACATATGTATGTGTGTACATATGTATGTGTGTGTATGTGTGTGTATATATGTATATGTTAGTGTGTGTGTATGTGTGTACATATGTATGTGTGTGTGTGTACATATGTATGTGTGTGTGTACATATGTGTGTGTACATATGTATGTGTGTGTATGTGTGTACACATGTATGTGTGTGTGTGTACATATGTATGTGTGTATGTGTGTGTACATATGTATGTGTGTGTGTATGTGTGTACATATATATGTGTGTGTGTACATATGTATGTGTGTACATATGTATGTGTGTGTATGTGTGTACATATGTGTGTGTGTGTATGTGTGTACATATGTATGTGTGTGTATGTGTACATATGTATGTGTGTGTGTGTATGTGTGTACATATGTATGTGTGTATGTGTGTACATATGTAAATGTGTATGTGTGTGTATGTGTGTACATATGTATGTGTGTACATATGTATGTGTATGTGTGTACATATGTATGTGTGTAAGTGTGTGTGTGTACATATGTATGTGTGTGTATGTGTGTACATATGTATGTGTGTGTATGTGTATGTGTGTGTACATATGTATATGTGTGTGTGTATGTGTGTACATATGTATGTGTATGTGTGTGTGTGTGTGTGTACATATGTATATGTGTGTGTGCACATATGTAAGTGTGTGTGCGTATGTGTGTACATATGTATGTGTGTATGTGTATGTGTGTACATATGTATGTGTGTACATATGTATGTGTATGTGTGTACATATGTATGTCTGTGTGTGTGTACATATGTATGTGTCTATTTGCAAGTGTGTAAATATATATGTGTGTGTACATATGTAGGTGTCTATTTGTAAGTGTGTAAATATATGTGTGTGTGTGTACATATGTATGCGAGAAGTGTTTTTAGCATATATTTCTATACAAAATTATAGTTTACTTTTGGTTTAGTGCACCTTTAACTTAGAGCTCGAATGATAGCTGACATACGCTTTTCAGTGCACCCCCATAGAAGTGTATTATGTGAGGGATTTTGCGCAACCGAGTTTTCCAACATCCAGATTTTAGCTTCACATGAGCACTACTATGTTAAATTTAAAGGGGAAGTCTAATTTTAAAAATGTTATTGATAAAATAGATAGATTATCCTTTAATTACCCATACACCAGTTTCTCATAACAAACACCCTTTGAGTGCTAAGCACTTTCCCACCTGGGTGCTAAGATTTTTTAAGTTTTTTTTTAACACTTTTTTTAACTTTTTTGTTTTAGACCTCCAATACTTACACTGTTGGAAAGGTTAGGCGATTACCTTTCAAATGGTGGGTCTTGGGGGTCTGTAGCTGCTTAGATGCCTGAGATACAGGCTTCTAAGCAGCATGCCCCCTGCTCCTATACTTAACATTGTTAAGTATAAATAAAGTTGAGCAGTGATGTCATCACGTTATTGCGCGTGACATCACCACGCAAAACAGGAAGCCCTGGCAATGCCTGTCACTCTATAGGCACGATCGCCGGGGCAGGAGCGGGTGGGAGCCCCCAGATCTCCCTCAAGATGGGAGAGTGCTAGTGACGGCTCTGAGCCGTCATTAGCACCAGAGTGGGAAACTCTGTGACGGCTCAGAGCCGTCATTAGTACTCAAAGGGTTAATATACTTATTACATCTGTGGTTATCTTGTAGCTAAGCCTCTGCAGACTGACCCCTTATCTCAGTGCTTTGTGCAAACTTTTATTTTAGCCAATTAGTATTCGTTCCTGCATAACTCCAGAGGAGTGAGCACAACAGTATCTATATGGCATCCATAAACTAGCACTGTCTGGCTGTGAAAAGCTAATAACATGCACTTTGATAAAAGGGGCAGAGATTTAAAGGTTTAGAAGTTATAAAGTATATTAATATAGCAATGTTGGTTGTGCAAAGCTGGGGAATGGGGTAGTAAAGGTCTTTTTAAACAATAAAAAAAATCAAGTAGACTGTCCTTTTAACTAATTAATTTTAAGAACAAAAATAAAAGTGCAATTGATTTATCGTGTTATATTAGTGCACAATAGCGCTAATATTATTTGCACTACACTTGTAATTTAACCCTAAAATTGTGAAAGGGACATAACCATTGTAGAAGAAAAAAATGACACGCTCTAGTTGCAACTGCCACTCCTGATTAGCTCACAGATTGTGTCCCTCAATCAGTTGTTTAATTATGTGCTTAATCACTTTGCAGTGGATAAACTAATAGACTAAGGTCTGCAGTGCTGAAATTACATGTTTTAATAAATAAGTGCATGTAATGTTTACACTAAAATGTCCCTTTAAATGATAACTTTTAAAGTGTGCATGACTCACCATCAATACAGCAGTAAACTATCTGTATGCACCTTTTTTCACTCCAGTGCTTCAAGTTCTGCTGGCGACTTTCGTAAATTGTAAAACTGCATTTAATCACATCAAAAATGTGCTACAAAGCTTTTAAAATGTAACCTTTAAAGCCTACGGTATCATACATTTCTTTTACAAAAATAATGAGATTTAAATTAAATACAATGCATTACTTAAGCACTATAGAGCTCTTACAGAGAGAGACAATCCTCAAACAGCTTTATTTTTTTATAATAGCTCTGCATCTTTAAGAAACTGACCTACTTGTATAAATAATGCAGAAAGGCTATTCAGGGACACTGACTTGCAATTGTAAAAGAAATGTAGTAAAAACATCTGCCTCATGTGATACTGAAACGACCTTTACATTTTAATAGACGGGATGTAAAGTGCAGTTAGTAATACTTAATGCAATACGACTGAATGAACGATTACTCTTGATGGCATATTAAATACTATATTTGCTGCTGTATTTCTATCAAATTGCATTGCATCTTGTCTTCTATCAATATGTTATTTTTTCAGAAACTGCAATAGACACAAATCAATTCTGAAATAACATTAATCAGAAAAGTGAATGCAGTAATTCTATTTTCTCCGGATAATGTTCAATATTTCAGATTTAGATTCAGTTGATATCCAAGAGCAATAATCTTAAAATATATATATTATATATCAGGGAATAAAGGTAAGAAATAAATATCTGCAGAAAACTTTATAGTCAGCAAAATTCAATTTAATATATTACTCAGTCCATTTGCTATTTTAAAGGGATTACCCAATAACTTTTTCTTCTTTAAATTGTTCCCCAAGATCCATTTTACCTACTGGAGTACAATAAATTGTTTACAAACAGCTCCATAGCTTTTATATTGGCATTTAAAATAGCTGATTTAGCCTGTAGTATCCCTACCTATACTAAAAGTTTCAATACCTGGGTATAGGCTATTGAGAAACTATGTAAACACAGCCAGCAAAGGACTTGACATTCACATTGGGAGGTGAAAGAGATTAAGCTCTAAAATGTTTATTTCCATTTGTTCTTTCTAAGTATTGTACAGAGACGGAGAAAAGAAATGGAAGCATTTGAGTAATAAGATAACGAGATCTGATCTGTCAGCAAGCCAAGCCTATATTGATGGGCTGTGGTTTCAAAGTGCAAACCCAGCTATTTATTTTACAAAAAGAAGCATCAATGAGCAATTTCTCATACATTTTATATGCTGCAGTTGGTATAACAAGTCATAACAAGTCATGTGGACCACATTCTGGGAAAAACTATTTTACAGTGAATTGTCCCTTTAATATGTTATTTATTTATCTTTCAAAAAGATGAACAAATATTTCTTAAAATAGATTCAGGTGAATAGCTGGGATCATGTCTGATTTTGGATAAAGTTTCACAAAAAATAACAATAAAACAAGAGGTTTTGGAGAGTAGCAAGTTCAGGAGTGATTTTTTAAATCAATCCTTTACATAAAGAGTGTTTGACTCATGGAAGAGACTTCCTGTAGAGGAGGTAAGTATAAATACAGTAAGGCAATTATAATGGACTAGTCCTAAAGCCCGTTCACACGGGCCATTTTTTGCATTACAGTGGTCCCACCCCTGGCGTTCTCTCCCTCCCACTCTCTTTTGCTTTCTCTCTCCCCCTCTCTTTTGCGCTCTCTCCCCCTCTCTCTCTCCATCTCCCCCTCTCTCTCTCGCTCCCCTCTCTCTCTCGCCCCTCTCTCTCTTTCTCTCTCTCCCCCCTTTCTCTCTCTCTCCCCCTTTCTCTCTCTCTCCCCTTTCTCTCTCTCTCCCCTTTCTCTCTCTCCCCTCTCTCTCTCTCCCCTTTCTCTCTCTCCCCCCTCTCTCTCTCCCCCCTCTCTCTATCTCACCCCTCTCTCTATCTCACCCCTCTCTCTATCTCCCCCCTCTCTCTATCTCCCCTCTATCTCTCTCTCTCTCGCCTCTCTCTTTCTCTCTCCCCTCTATCTCTCTCTCTCCCCCCTCTCTCTCTCTCTCCCCCCTCTCTCTCTCTCTCCCTCCCCTCTCTCCCTCCCTCCCCCCCTCTCTCTCCCCCCCCCTCTCTCTCTCTCTCCTCTCTCTCTCCCCCCTCTGTCTCTCCTCTCTCTCTCTCTTGCCCCTCTATCTCTCCCCCCTCTCTCTCTTCCCCCCCTCTCTCTCTCTCTCTCCCCTCTCTCTCTCCCCTCCCCCCCCTCTCTCTCCCTCTCCCCCCCCTCTCTCTCTCTCTCCCCCCTCTCTCTCTCTCTCTCCTCTCTTTCTCTCTCCCTCTCCCCCCTCTCTCCCTCTCTCTTTCCCCTCTCTCTCTCCCCACATCTCCCCCCCTCTCTCCACATCTCCCCCCTCTCTCCACATCTCCCCCCTCTCTCCACATCTCCCCACATCTCCCCCCTCTCTCCACATCTCCCCCCTCTCTCCACATCTCCCCCCTCTCTCCACATCTCCCCCCTCTCTCCACATCTCCCCCCTCTCTCCACATCTCCCCCCCTCACTCCACATCTCCCCCCTCACTCCACATCTCCCCCCTCACTCCACATCTCCCCACATCTCCCCCCTCACTGCACATCTCCCCCCTCTCTCCACATCTCCCCCCTCTCTCCACATCTCCCCACATCTCCCCCCTCTCTCCACATCTCCCCCCTCTCTCCACATCTCCCCCCTCTCTCCACATCTCCCCCCTCTCTCCACATCTCCCCACATCTCTCCCCTCTCTCCACTCTCTCCACATCTCCCCCCTCTCTCCACATCTCCCCACATCTCTCCCCTCTCTCCACATCTCCCCCCTCACTCCACATCTCCCCACATCTCCCCCCTCACTGCACATCTCCCCCCCTCTCCCCACATCTCCCCACATCCCTCCACCCTCTCTTGAGCTGTTTGAGCTCTCTCCACGGCCCTTCACGTGCCTTCACGCTAGGCTCCGCCCCTTCCACGGGCTTTCGCGTTAGGCCCCGCCCCCTTCACGATCGGCCACGCCCACTTCTGCTCGGCGCAGTCGGCAGAACAGGTAGGGACTTAGGCCAGTGTGTTTGTCCGCGTGCTGTCTCTACTGCGCATGACAGCTTCGGACAAACACACTTGGCCTTTTATAGTATAGGATTATATTGATGAGTATATTCATGTAAACAAAATTATGAGTTCAAATCAGCATGGTTTTATGAGAAATAGATCATGTCAAACTAATCTAATTAGATTCTATGAGGAAGTAAGTAAAACTATAGATAATGGGGAATTAGTTGATGAGATATACTTGGATTTTGCAGAGTTGTTTGATACAGTGCCACATGAGAGATTAATGTACAAAATTAAGTGACTGGGAATATCTGAAAATGTTAGTTCATGGATAAATTACTAGATAAAAGACAAGGAGCAACGAGTAGTAGTAAACAGATCATACTCAGATTAGACAAAATTAATCAGTGGAGTACCCCAGGGATCAGTACTGGGCCCTGTTATTTTTAATATTTTTATAAATAACTTGGAGCAAGGATTAAATAGCAACATCTCTATTTTTGCAAATGATACAAAGTTGTGTATGGTAATTAGGTCAGTGCAGGATGAAATTGCTTTACAAGCCGATTTACAAAAAATTGGAAAAATTGGCAGGTAAATAGAAAATGAGATTTAATACTGGAAAATGCAAGGTTCTACATTTTGGAAATAAAAATAAGCAGGTAACCTATTATTTAATGGTACTAGACTTAGACAAACAGAGTAGGAAATGGATTTGGGAGTACTTATAGATAACAAGCTAAAGATGGGTGCCCAATGCAAGGTAGCGGTTTCTATGGCTAAAAATATACTAGCATGTATTAAAAGAGGCATTGATGCAAGGGAGGAAAGCATAATTCTATCACCATATAAATCCCTGGTAAGACCTCACCTTGAGTATGGAGTGCAGTTCTGGGGACCAATCTCTAGATAAAAGATATTGCAGACTTAGAAAAAGTTCAGATAAGGGCCACAAAACTAATAAGTGGAATGTAGAATTTAAGCTATGAGGAGAGGTTAGCCAAACTGGGTCTCTTTTCTCTAGAAAAAAAGGAGCTTGAGAGGTGACAAGATTACTTATGTTACATAAAAATATTCAATGCCCATATACCTAGATGGCAGAAGCTCTGTTTATTCCAAGAAAATTGTTTATGAGGTCACAATATAAGGCTGGAGGAAAGGAGATTTAATCTCTAGCAATGTAAAAAAAATTTCACTGTAAGAGCAATTAAATTGGGAACTTAATACCTAAGGAGGTAGTAAGTGCCAATACCTTAGATACATTTAAAAATGGTTTAGATACATTTCTAGCTAGAATCAGAATTTAGGAATATGATTGTTTGGGTTAAATTGGTCAAGATCAACTTGAGCTTTTACTGTAAATAACTTAAGATTTGTTTAGGTTAAACTCGATGGACTTCTGTCTTTTTTCAACATCATCTACTGTGTTACTATGTATATATACAGGGAGTGCAGAATTATTAGGCAAGTTGTATTTTTGAGGATTAATTTTATTATTGAACAACAACCATGTTCTCAATGAACCCAAAAAACTCATTAATATCAAAACTGAATAGTTTTGGAAGTAGTTTTTAGTTTGTTTTTAGTTATAGCTATTTTAGGGGGATATCTGTGTGTGCAGGTGACTATTACTGTGCATAATTATTAGGCAACTTAACAAAAAACAAATATATACCCATTTCAATTATTTATTTTTACCAGTGAAACCAATATAACATCTCAACATTCACAAATATACATTTCTGACATTCAAAAACAAAACAAAAACAAATCAGTGACCAATATAGCCACCTTTCTTTGCAAGGACACTCAAAAGCCTGCCATCCATGGATTCTGTCAGTGTTTTGATCTGTTCACCATCAACATTGCGTGCAGCAGCAACCACAGCCTCCCAGACACTGTTCAGAGAGGTGTACTGTTTTCCCTCCTTGTAAATCTCACATTTGATGATGGACCACAGGTTCTCAATGGGGTTCAGATCAGGTGAACAAGGAGGCCATGTCATTAGATTTTCTTCTTTTATACCCTTTCTTGCCAGCCACGCTGTGGAGTACTTGGACGCGTGTGATGAAGCATTGTCCTGCATGAAAATCATGTTTTTCTTGAAGGATGCAGACTTCTTCCTGTACCACTGCTTGAAGAAGGTGTCTTCCAGAAACTGGCAGTAGGACTGGGAGTTGAGCTTGACTCCATCCTCAACCCGAAAAGGCCCCACAAACTCATCTTTGATGATACCAGCCCAAACCAGTACTCCACCTCCACCTTGCTGGCGTCTGAGTCGGACTGGAGCTCTCTGCCCTTTACCAATCCAGCCACGGGCTCATCCATCTGGCCCATCAAGACTCACTCTCATTTCATCAGTCCATAAAACCTTAGAAAAATCAGTCTTGAGATATTTCTTGGCCCAGTCTTGACGTTTCAGCTTGTGTGTCTTGTTCAGTGGTGGTCGTCTTTCAGCCTTTCTTACCTTGGCCATGTCTCTGAGTATTGCACACCTTGTGCTTTTGGGCACTCCAGTGATGTTGCAGCTCTGAAATATGGCCAAACTGGTGGCAAGTGGCATCTTGGCAGCTGCACGCTTGACTTTTCTCAGTTCATGGGCAGTTATTTTGCGCCTTGGTTTTTCCACACGCTTCTTGCAACCCTGTTGACTATTTTGAATGAAACGCTTGATTGTTCGATGATCACGCTTCAGAAGCTTTGCAATTTTAAGAGTGCTGCATCCCTCTGCAAGATATCTCACTATTTTTTACTTTTCTGAGCCTGTCAAGTCCTTCTTTTGACCCATTTTGCCAAAGGAAAGGAAGTTGCCTAATAATTATGCACACCTGATATAGGGTGTTGATGTCATTAGACCACACCCCTTCTCATTACAGAGATGCACATCACCTAATATGCTTAATTGGTAGTAGGCTTTCGAGCCTATACAGCTTGGAGTAAGACAACATGCATAAAGAGGATGATGTGGTCAAAATACTCATTTGCCTAATAATTCTGCACTCCCTGTATATATGTAGATGTTGACCGTGCTAAACATTGTCTGGTAATTCTGTTTTGCATGGACATGATGTAATATCAGATTTGCCCTATTCTGAGTGCAGGCCCTCAATATTGCTACTGTGCTCTATTAATAGAGCTCTATTTATAATCTAGGCCATATTTGGCACCAAAAAGAGCCTCTGCCATTCCTTTCCCTTTAAAACATTATCTTATTCATCCTTCCTTCTCTTTGGCTTCTTGTGGTAATCCTGCTCCATAACTAGACAATAATATATTGATTTTCTATAATTTTCTGTATTTATCTATCCATCCATCCATCTATCTATCTGACATAGGTGGTTTTAGATGGGTGCAATTATTAATGTAGCACTAAAAAATATTAGTACACTTTAATATGTAAAATAGATCTTTGTTTAATAGCAAGGACACAGCAAGGGGCAAATTGGGTAACTTCCTACATTGATATGGAGTTTAGTGGCAAGTTTTGATAGCACACTCCTTTTTATGGTCTCATGGTAGTTTTGTTATTTGTTCATTACACTCTGCTGATGTAGGACTCTACCTCCTTCTACTGCCGTATTTAGCAACTGAAAGTCAGAGGAAGAAACTACACAGAGCATTTCTTAGGGAGCCTGATATCTTGTTGACTTTAGCTTTCTTTCAACGTAGCACCCCCTGCTGGGATAGCACTTTTTACAATCATCTCTGTAAAATGTCACATTCTCCTGAGATTGTGGGGACTATTAGTCTAAAGCAGATTGCACAAACAGCACTCATATCCGCACAGTGACCTGTGTAAATGCTATGATAAGGTCTATGGAACCTCATCTTGCGTGCTAGTTAAAGTAGTAGTCCTCAAAACACCATCAAAGTTGTACAGCTCTAGTGTGAGATTCCATCTAGAGAGAAAAAAAATGTTTGGGGGAAATGAGTTTCCCTTACTATTCGTTGGATGAACTATTTGGTATTTGTTTAGCTCAAAACTAAACAAATACTGAATTTTAGTTAAACCTTTACATATGTAGGGCACGATTACATATGTAGAATATTTTTCAGCGCAACTGCTGAAACCCACGTCACCCGTAAATTCACCTGGCCCATCAGGTGAATCACATAACACATGCCGCCATATGATATTCTAGCATAAGTATGCCAAACTGGCAATGTTCAGAAATATGCGCAACTACACATTTCTGGCATCACCAGTAACTTATGCCAGAATATTGCATAAGTAAGTTAAAGATAAACGAGTGGTTTTACTCAAATGTTGAATTCACTCGTTAAAATCAAAACTGAAATAAATAAACTGACAAGTCAAAACACCATTCAAAACCCCTAAACCGTCATCCCCCACATCACAATCACTATTAAAAGTTATTAACCCCTAAACTGCCACCCCCCACATCAAAACTACTAAACATATTAACCTCTAACCTACAACCTTCCCACAATGCTAAGTACTTAATTAAACTATTAAAACCTAAATTGCCTCCCCCCTATATCTCAAAGTACCTAATTCAACTATTAACACCTAAACCACCACCCCCCAACACAAAGTACCTAATTATACTAATAACCTCTAAACCACCACTCCCCCACAACGCAAAGTATTAACTAATAACTAAGCCCCCTAACCTAACACCCCCTAACTTAATCACAATTAAAATACACTTAAATAAAATTAAAAAGATACTACCTAAAAAAAAAAAAAATACACAATATAAAAAAATCTACATTACTAAAAAACTTTAACATTACAGAAAATAATATTATTTTAACACTTTGCATTGGGGGGGGATGGCAGTTTAGGGGTTAATAGTTTTTTTAGATACTTTGCGTTTTGGATGGTTGGCGGTTTAGGTGTTAATAGTTTAATTAGGTGTTTGCGTTGTAGGGGGATGACGGTTTAGGGGTTAATACATTTTATTAGTGCCTGTGATGAGGGGGGATGGTGGTTTAGGGGTTAATATATTTTATTAGTGATTGCGATGTGGGGGGGATGGCGGTTTAGGGGTTGATATTGCGCATGCATTAGCTGTTTGTTAAGGCTTCCAGGGAGTTACGGTGCTTTTTCACTGTGCGCAAGGTTTGCTACACCGGCCTATGTGTGGTGAGCTAAAAGTGAAGTAAAATATCTCCATTCTGTGCGTGTAAGTCCTTTCGCTGCATTAGTGATACTGACTGGCGAGGCCAGTTCTATGTTAGTTTACGTGAGTAAAAATCGTGCACGCCATCAAAAATAAATGCACGTAACTTGTCTGCTGCATTGGGTATGTGATCACTCAATTAGACAAAAATTTGGCGATGCTCGTTTTTGCGCACATCGCCAAGTATGTGATCAAGGTCATTATCATTAAAGTGAATGTAAATGTATCAAAGCTACAGGTGAAAAGTTAATCTGTAGTTACAATACTTACCTTAACACGCTCTGGAGAGCACGCCAGCACGATTTTCTTCTTTCCAGAGCCCGGCCATGCTAACAGGAGGCTTAGCGTGCTAGGCTCCCAGGACCTGCAATAAAGTTAGTTTAGTTCTTGAGAGCTGAGCACACAAAGCATTCTGGTAGCGTGGCAAAGGCTCTGGCCAGAAGAGGATCTGGTTAGTGCACTCTCCAAAAAAAAATATTTAACGAAAACAAATGATTACTTATGATTTTCCTCAGTATTTTTTCATTTTCTTCAAATTTTGCAGATGCATTATTGTAAACAAAAACAAATATCTGTTTTTCATTAGAAACGTAAATTTGTAACGAAACAAATGCACATCTTTAATAATAATAATATCAGTGGCCACATGTGAAGCATTTCATATTTGTATTTGCATTTATATTTTCCCTGAACCCTCTCAACAATTCATCAAGAAAATAATGGTAGAGATAAAAGAGGAGATGCAATGCATGCTGGGAGGCACATGACTACACACACCTGGTTTCTAAAAGATGCACATTGAATTTTCAAGTGCACATACGGCGAGATTACGAGTCTTGCGTTAGCCTTAAAAAGCAGTGTTGAGAGGTCCCAACGTTGCTTTTTAACGCCCGCTGGTATTATGAGTCTGGCAGGTACAGGTGTACCGCTCACTTTTTCTCCGCGACTCGAGCTTAATGCAAATCCCCTTACGTAAATTGAGAATCCTATCTTTTCAATGGGACTTGCCTAACGCCGGTATTACGAGTCTTGGAAGAAGTGAGCGGTAGACCCTCTCCTGTCAAGACTCCTACCGCATTTAAAAGTCAGTAGTTAAGAGTTTTATGGGCTAACGCCGTAACATAAAACTCTTAACTAAAGTGCTAAAAAGTACACTAACACCCATAAACTACCTATTAACCCCTAAACCGAGCCCCCCCCACATCGGAAACACTTAAATAAAGTTTTTAACCCCTAATCTGCCGACCGGACATCGCCACCACTTTAATAAATATATTAACCCCTAAACCTCCGCACTCCTGCCTCGCAAACACTAGTTACATTTTTTTAACCCCTAATCTGCCGTTCCTAACATCGCCGACACCTACCTACATTTATTAACCCCTAATCTGCTGCCCCCAACGTCGCTGCTACTATATTTAATTTATTAACCCCTAAACCTAAGTCTAACCCTAAGTCTAACCCCCCCTAACTTAAATATAATTTAAATAAAACTAAATAAAATTACTATCATTAACTAAATTATTCCTATTTAAAACTAAATACCTATAAAATAAACTCTAAGCTAGCTACAATATAACTATCTTAGGGTTTATTTTTATTTTACAGGCAACTTTGTATTTATTTTAACTAGGTAGAATAGTTATTAAATAATTATTAACTATTTAATAACTACCTAGCTAAAATAAGTACAAAATTACCTGTAAAATAAACCCTAACCTAAGTTACAATTACACCTAACACTACACTATCATTAAATAAATTAACTAAATTACCTACAATTAATTACAATTAAATTAAATAAATGAAAGTACGGAAAAAAACAAACACTAAATTAGAGAAAAAAATAAAATAATTACAAGAATTTTAAACTAATTACACCTAATCTAAACCCCCTAATAAAATAAAAAAGCCCCCCAAAATAATAAAAATCCCTACCCTATACTAAATTACAAATAGCCCTTAAAAGGGCTTTTTGCGGGGCATTGCCCCAAAGTAATCAGCACTTTTACCTGTAAAAAAATACAATACCCCCTAATATTAAAACCCACCACCCACACACCGAACCCTACTCTAAAACCCACACAATGCCCCCCTTAATAAAATCTAGCACTACCCCCTTGAAGATCACCCTACCGTGAGACGTCTTCACCCAGCCTGGCACAAGTGGTCCTCCAGAGGGGCAGAAGTCTTCATCCGATCCGGGCAGAAGAGGACCTCCAGATGGGCAGAAGTCTTCATCCAGGCGGCATCTTCTATCTTCATCCATCCGAAGCGGAGCGGGTCCATCTTGAAGCCAGCCGACGCTGAGCATCCATCCAAACTGACGACTACACAACGAATGAATATTCCTTTAAATGACGTCATCCAGATGGCGTACCTTGAATTCCTATTGGCTGATAGGATTGAGCTCGCATTCTATTGTGAATGCGAGCTCAATCCTATTGGCTGATTGGATCAGCCAATAGGATTTTACCTACCTTAATTCCGATTGGCTGATAGAATCCTATCAGCCAATCGGAATTCAAGGGACGCCATCTTGGATGACGTAATTTAAAGGAATATTCATTCGTCGTGTAGGCGTCAGTCTGGATGGATGCTCCGCATCGGCTGGCTTCAAGATGGACCTGCTCTGCTCCGGATAGATGAAGATAGAAGATGCCGTCTGGATGAAGACTTCTGCTGGTCTGGAGGTCCTCTTCTGCCCAGATCGGATGAAGACTTCTGCCCCTCTGGAGGACCACTTGTGCCTGGCTGGGTGAAGACGTCTCACGGTAGGGTGATCTTCAAGGGGGTAGTGTTAGGTTTTATTAAGGGGGGATTGGGTGGATTTTAGAGTAGGGTTGGGTGTGTGGGTGGTGGGTTTTAATGTTGGGGGGTATTGTATTTTTTTTTTTACAGGTAAAAGAGCTGATTACTTTGGGGCAATGCCCCGCAAAAAGCTCTTTTAAGGGCTATTTGTAATTTAGTATAGGGTAGGGATTTTTGTTATTTTGGGGGGCTTTTTTATTTTATTAGGGGGATTAGATTAGGTGTAATTAGTTTAAAATTCTTGTAATTATTTCATTTTTTTCTGTAATTTAGTGGGGTTTTTTCGTACTTTAGTTTATTTAATTTAATTGTAATTAATTGTAGGTAAATTAGTTAATTTATTTAATGATAGTGTAGTGTTAGGTGTAATTGTAACTTAGGTTAGGGTTTATTTTACAGGTAAATTTGTACTTATTTTAGCTAGGTAGTTATTAAATAGTTAATAACTATTTAATAACTATTGTACCTAGTTAAAATAAATACAAACTTGCCTGTAAAATAAAAATAAACCGTAAGCTAGCTACAATGTAACTATTAGTTATATTGTAGCTATCTTAGGGTTTATTTTATAGGTAAGTATTTAGTTTTAAATAGGAATAATTTATTTAATTGTAGTAATTTTATTTAGATTATTTTAAATTATATTTAAGTTAGGTGGGGTTAGGGTTAGACTTAGATTTAGGGGTTAATAACTTTATTAAAATGGCGGCGATGTTGGCGGCGGCGGCGGCAGATTAGGGGTTAATAAGTGTAGTTAGGTGGCGGCAACATTGGGGGCAGCAGAGTAGGGGTTAATAAATAAAAAGTAGGTGTCGACGATGTTGGGGCAGCAGATTAGGGGTTCATAGGGATAATGTAGGTGGCGGCGGTGTCTGGAGCGGCAGATTAGGGGTTAATAATATTATGCAGGTGTCGGCGATGTCGGGACGGCAGATTAGGGGTTAATAAGTGTAAGATTAGGGGTGTTTAGACTCGGGTTCATGTTAGGGTATTAGGTGTAGACATAACTTTTGTTTCCCCATAGGAATCAATGGGGCTGCGTTAGGAGCTGAACGCTGCTTTTTGCAGGTGTTTTTTTCAGCCAATTCTGCCCCATTGATTCCTATGGGGAAATCGTGCACAAGCACGTTTTGCCAGCTCACCGCAACCATAAGCAATGCTGGTATTGAGGTGAGATGTGGAGCTAAATTTTGCTTTATGCTCACCTTTTTGCGGCTAACGCCGGGTTTGTAAAAACCTGTAATACCAGCGTTGTCTTAAGTGAGCGGTGAGAAAAAACTGCTCGTTAGCATTGCACCCCTGTTAACGCAAAACTCGTAATCTCGGTGATAGTTTGTTGAGTGCTGGACCTGCCCGGTGTGTGCTCACTAGGGATCGGCAAATGTGTTTATATTCTAATTCGAATGTTAGAATGAATGTTTTTTTGTAGAAATTCAATTTACATAATTGAATGTTGATAAGAATGTATATTATTAAATATTCTATAATCAAATGCTATTTACATAATTGGATTGAATGTAACATTGAAAATTTTGAATGTAATATTCAATTTTACAAAGACTATTCAGAAGTTCATTAGTTCATGTGGTAGGGGATTTAGTAAATTGATACATAATAGATCCAAATATATCAATTTGAATGTTTTTTATTTTGAATATGGCATAATTTGAATATTACATTTAAAGAGAGCATTAGAAATACTTTAACAAATATATAAATTCGAATTTTTCAAATTTGAATATTGCATAATTCAAATCAAATTATTAGAAAAATTCAAATTGAATATTACGTTTAAAAACAGCATCAGAAATACTATTACATTAAATGAATGCTAGAAAGTTCTGAAAACAATTGAAATTCGAAATGAATGAACAGATATGTTAAAATTAGATTCATTTTATGAATGTTGCAAAATATTTGCCCATCCCTAGTGCTCACCTCTTCCAGGAGGCTTTACTAATCTGCCAAGTTAGGATTAACGACCAGAAATGTCATGCTGCACTGTTCCGTCTTACATAGCCATTTTTTTTACAATACAATAGGGTTGCACCAATACTGATACTAGTATCGGTATCAGTGCCGATACCAAGTATTTGCATGAGTACTTGTACTCGTGCAAATGCACCGATACTTAAACCGATACCTCCAATTCCTACCCATATGCCATCTTGTGGCGTTTTTTCAAACTGCATGTTCCCATTTCATTTTAAGATGGAGTGGAGACTTAACTAAAAATTGTTCACTTCTGTTCTGCCAATACAAATTGCTGTTATTTGTATTATTGTACGTCAGAGCAGTGCTCCAAATGCTACTACTATACAGATTGAAGCCTACCTGGGAGAGATCACTGTATCTCATTCAGACAAAACCCTGAAGTACTGGGCAGTTAATGAACTGAGATTTAATGGTCCAAAAATATATTTCTGACCGATGCAGTAGTGTGAAAAGTGAAAGACTGTCCAGCTTTCCATCAAACATCCTTACTAATAGCAGAAACAGACTTATATCTGAACATGCAGAGATGCTTCTGTTCCTTTATAAGAACTTGCCACTAACTTTTGAAAAATTATTCTAATTGCTAGATTGCCTGTTATACTGCTAGTTCTCATCTTGCACAATTATGCCCAAAACATACTGTACTCTGAGGAACATCCTTAGCCAGGGCTGGACTGGGAATAAAAAGCAGAAAAGCTGAAGACCAGCCCTATTTTCTGTTGAGTCAGTAGAATGCAAATGCCCCATTTTTCTCAAAGTGGATTACTGGGATACTCCTTCCCCAATACTATTTTCAGAAATAAATTATATTACTTTGTATTAAGTACAAATGTCAGATTGATGAGTTATATAGGCACCCTACAACCCAACTGCATCCAGTAATCACCCCTTTAAATTATAGCTTTCCAACCCCAGCTGCTGCAGCTATTTATTGTTGTTATTATTAATATATGTTATTGTAATAATTTTATTTATAAACATGTTCTGTGAACTTTGTGACAACAAGCACATAAAACTGTTTTATTATTTCAAAATGTCTTTTGAGATACAGTTCATAATTATAAAGAAGCAATCTTAAAGCATTAGTCTGTATTGTGCTTGGTAAACTGTCATGACATGAAAAAAGTATCGGTAATTGGTATCGGTGAGTATTTGTAAAAAAGTATCGGTACTTGTACTCGGTCTTAAAGAAATGGTGCAACCCTACAATGGAATATTCCATCCCTTTTGCTGTAATGATAGAGCATCCAGACTCTTTATTTTTTGGCCTGCGAGCAGAACATATTTGTGAGCAGCAGAAAAAAGACAACTCATTTATTGATCTTAGGTTTGCTAGAGCTATATAACTGCCATAAATGGGCCCAGGTGTTATGCACTGCTCTAAGGTCTGTTGGAGGCTATTGGTACCATAAAGGAGTGCATAGGACATGGGTATAGACTAGTTTCTGATGGTATATACAGTATATATGGCATCAAGATGGTGCAGAGTCAAAACGTTTTTGTTTTATTTTTCTGTGGGCATACATAGCATTAAGCAAGTATAGGGAGCCATGTGTCCTGTCTAGTGTCTGTGGACATATAGCTTGCCTAAAGTTGGTGCATTGTCTCTGGTAAGGGGTCTGTGGCACTATAAATCTGGCATAAAAGTTTAATGGTTAACATACTGCTCTGGTAGTTTAGAGCAGACTATTTTCTTAATTAAGTGATTCATTTTTGCCCACCTTATTTAGCTTTGCTGTTTTTAATGTCTGCCTGAGATCCACTGGTGCCTCTCAAATTCTTAAAAGACCACTAAACAAAGTAGAATAGCATACTCAATCAATAAATGCATAATAAACTATGCAAAATTACTGAATTTCACAAGTAGTAGTTTTTTTTGACAAATTTCAAATTTTATTTTCCTTTCCACTGCATCATGTGACAGTCATCAGCCAATCATAAAATGTATATACATATATTCTATGACTCTTAAAAAGTTCTCAGTAGCAGCTGGTGCCTCAAAAAGTATCTATACCGTAGAAAAAGATATTTAGATAATGGAAGTGAACTGGAAAGTTCTTTACAATTGTGTGCTCTTTCTGAATCATAACAGTTTAATTTTGACTTTAGTGGTTCTTTAAGGAAACAAGGTGATGGAAGTTTAATCATTGGGTGGCTGAAATGGCAACTAGTGGTGTTTCTTCCTTTCCAGCTGTGCAGGAAGATGGCACAAGTAGCCCATTCCCTCCAGATAATTTTATGGAGGCTATGAGAAAATTACAAGAAAAGGGGCTAATTCCTTATTAATTTATTATGAAAAATCTAATATAAAACAAGTACCTGATATCTGATGTTTGGTTTGCTGCATCATAAAGTATACAGAAACAAAACTAACAGATATTTAGAGAAACAAGATCAGTTGATTACAACCTTTACAACAATGTCAGGATTAAGAAAAGGGCAGATTTTTTTTAGCACACTGTTAAAAATAATTAGAGCAAACATTGCTGGGGAGGGTTTGACTTTCATACCCTAACAACTAAAGGACATTTACACACAGCTGCAATAGGAAAACATGTCTTCATTCTTTGTGTATTTAACAGATAATACTATAGTTTTACATGTTGTTTTGATAAAGTTTTATGGAGTGTTTTTAAGCATCAACTCTAATAGATTTCTCATTTAACTCATTTGCTGCTGAATCATTTTCACACCCCTGTGCTGAAGCTGTTTTTAGTTGTTTGGCCCTCATTGCACTTACACATATATTTCCACTTTATTTCTGTGAGGTACCCACACAAATTATACCTCGTTTTTTTTCAGTAGACCAAGCATTTTTACTAAATAACTTTAGTTTGCAGAAATATCATAATAAAGGAAGATGCCACCATATTAAAAGAAAAATAAATTACCTTTCTGTGTCATTTATTATGGCATACCAAGTGAAATGGGGGCTATTAATTACGGTTAGGTTTTCATTTTTACTATGACAATCAGTTGATACCTATAAGGCCATGAAAACCATTATTTGAATAATCAGACCTCACTCTTTCAAATGAAGGGCCGTATAATATATATCTATGGTGAGGGGTAATAAAAGCCGCTTACAATTTGCCAGAACACCAAAATAGAACCAATTCTATGAGGTATTTGTCATTTTTATGACATTCAGCTGGATGAGCAGGATTACTGCTTTCAAGTAAAGTGTCTAAAGTATGTCTATGTATTATGTGGATCAACTTGGGGCATACCCTACTCATGATGTAGTTCCATATGCTTTTAGTTCTGTCAGGTGATCATTGATGTAATTGCCACCAGCACATGGCCGTCTGGGCATGTGACCCCTCCTTTAAAGGAGGCCTTTCCAGTTTTGTTTTTTTTAAAAGGGCCAATTGACCAAATATAGATCTTATTTGTGGGGTGCTAGGGTGTCTTTTATAGTCCAAAGCACAGTAAAGGCACCTAGAAAACATTTTTTAAACACTGCACAGGTGTGCATGTGTGGCAGGTGATCAGCATTAACAGGTGATAACCTGAAATTTTGCAGCTTGTGTAACCTCTCATTTAAAAGAGTACAATTCCTTTTTGTGGAATAGCCTGCAGGTGGAATAAAACAGGCTCTTTCCCTGAGGGGGAGGGTTTCCCTAATAGAGCCAAATCTCCCCCATATAGATCACTCTCCCCCTCAGGAGAAAAAACAGGTTATTGCCCATTTAAGGATAATGATCTCCATCTTACAGAGTCCTCATTTGAAAGGTCAGACTCCCCTCTTTAAAGTGAGCAGGTGATCACTAAAAAATAGCAATAACTTAAAAAAAAAAACAGGTATAGCACGTAAAGTGCAGTTTAACCTGAGCAAGGAGGGCTCTCCCCCCTGTTTTTGCTTGAGGGATAAAAGAACCCTCATTTGAAAGAACAGACTCCCCTCTATCAAATAAGGGGGCACTTGTTTCTCTTGCACAAACTGAGGCAATGGGGGCTCTGTTTGGACCCCTCTCCCCCTTAGGTTAGTTCAGGTTATAGCCACTTTAAGGGTCATGATCTGCATCTTATAGGGCCATGCAACCTCTCATTTAAAAGGGAAAACTCCTCGCTTTCAAGTGAGAGGTCTCTTGTCCCTCTAACATAAACAGGGGGGAGATAGGGACTCAGTTAATGTGCATTATCAGTGTTCTGCAGGTTATTATCATTTTTACTTATTTGAAAATGCAGACTTGTGTCCCTGTAAGTGACCTGGCTGATTCTCCATAATTTCCTACATTAGCACTTTAGCAGGTAGATCCCAGCCCCTTGTGGTGTCACCATGAATGCCCCTGATGACCTCACTGCCTGCCAGGAATAAGCAGCAATGGGAAAGGAGACTGCAATCTCCTCTCTCAACTGCAGTTTGAGAAACAATGTGTAGGGCTTGCAGCCTTTGAACTTTCTGTGCATATCGCCAGTAAATACATATCTCAGTATTGTTAAGGGGGCATGTTTTTAAAACATGTTTATACAACATATTGGCCTAGATTATGGGGCCTATCTATCAAGCTCTGAATGGAGCTTGATGGCCCGTGTTTCTGGCGAGCCTGCAGGCTCGCCAGAAACAGCAGTTATGAAGCAGCGGTCACAAAGACCGCTGCTCCATAACCCTGTCCGCCTGCTCTGATGAGACGGACAGGAATCGCCGGAATTCAACCCGATCGAGTACGATCGGGTTGATTGACACCCCCTGCTGGTGGCCGATTGGCCGTGAGTTTGCAGGGAGCGGCGTTGCACCAGCAGCTCACAAGAGCTGCTGGTGCAATGCTGAATACGGAGAGCGTATTGCTCTCCGTATTGGATCAGGTCTGACAGACATTTGTTAAATATGCCTCTATGAGTGGAGCACAATATTGCAATTATGCGAGCATAATATTGCTGCTCCTCTCAGTAATACCAGTGTACGTAAATGTGTGCTGGTATTAGAAATCAGACGCAATGGGAACGCGGCCTCACCTTCGCATTGCCTGGAAGCTTTGCACTCACAAGAGTGCAGTACCATAGGCTCCAATGGGAGCCTCGTTCTCATGCTATCAGACACAGTAAACCACATAACACAGCGCAGGGGACAATTCGAGCAGTGTTGGGCACAAAAATAAAAATATATATCTATATGAATATATAAATACATATATATATTTATGTGTTTATATGTGCATATACACATATTAACACATAAATATATATGTATAAAAGCATTAACATATATATTTTAGAGTGAAAACCCAGTCCTCCATAGACGTCAATATAAAGGTACTTTCAGTGCCATTTTTTTTCTAACCCCCCCCCACATCCTCTCAATTTAATACCTTATAACTACTTTGTGCAGTTTTTTAAATAAAAATAAAGATGCTCATATATTTTTTTACTTGTACAGTACTGTCCTCTTTATTTTGGGGGTAATTGGGGCACATTTTTTCATTAAATAGAGGTATGGCCTCTGGTTAATTGCACTAACCGCAAATGGAAACCACAAGCTCGCGGGAGCATAAACCAGTCACTTGTAATGGCTGGTTATTTAACTTGCGTCCGTAAAGGGGCAAATTTCCCTCTTTATGGATACACGTTAAAATAGCATCCTCTCATAATCTAATCCATAATGTGCAAAATTAGATTATATTTTGTAATAGTTCATATAATCTATTTAATTGAACAAAAATGTCATATAGTGCACTATGAAAGGATATATATATATATATATATATATATATATATATATATACTGTTAAAATAAAAAGTCGCTTAAAATAGAAAAATATAAAAAATAAAAAAATAATAACTTATTGAGCATATAACGCCAAATATATGTGCGAGTGATAACACCTGGTGCGAATTGGATTAACCAAAAAAGTGCTAACAAAGGAATATAAAAAGTGTATAAATTTAATTACATATGTGAAACAAATAAAATACAAAAAATATATTTTGCAAAAACGATGGCGCTGATCAGGCGCAATATTGAAGTGTAGTATACAAACAGCAACAATGTGTCATAATATACAATACAAATGTAACAATATGAAGAGTGTGGTTGTAATCGATTTCCTGATATGATTCGATGTGGCGGTTTTTGAATTGGCCCAGATTTGAAGAAGGATTTTGATCTTCAATTGGATCTGGAACGAGATGAGGAAGACCAATAAAACGACAGAAAAGGCAACAGCATAAGGTTATCACTTATACTTACACCGGAGATCGGTGGTTGGGTCCTATATGTTCCTCTCAGTGGCATAAAACTCCAAACCGCAGGAAGCAGAAAATTCAGCCCAGCAAGAAAAGTTGCAAACACCTTTACACACAGGTAACTGGGAAACTGCACCTACGGATGCCAGAGAGAGACAAAAACAAAACAGAGATCAAAATCCTTCTTCAAATCTGGGCCAATTCAAAAACCACCACATCGAATCATATCAGGAAATCGATTACAACCACACTCTTCATATTGTTACATTTGTATTGTATATTATGACACATTGTTGCTGTTTGTATACTACACTTCAATATTGCGCCTGATCAGCGCCATCTTGTTTGCAAAATATATTTTTTTTATTTTATTTGTTTCACATATGTAATTAAATTTATACACTTTTTATATTCCTTTGTTGTTAGCACTTTTTTGGTTAATCCAATTCGCACCAGGTGTTATCACTCGCACATATATTTGGCGTTATATGCTCAATAAGTTATTATTTTTTTATTTTTTATTTTTTATATTTTTCTATTTTAAGCTGCTTAGCGCCTGTGTTATTTGAATCTTATGGTTTCTTTTTAGATTCCATATTATTCTCTTTATCTCACTTTACTAATAGAGGTTGGGAGTTTCCTCTTGTTTACCACAGGTTTAATAGGTTTCCTTTTTGCGCAGTTAACCCTTTGCTCTTTTTGTGTTTTTAAAATAAAAAGTCACAAAGTGTGCAATCCCAAATTGGATAAGATATGGCTTGAAGATTTTCAACCTCCAAAAGAGTAAACATTACGATAGTGAAGTCCTATTTGTGTAATTAAGTATTACTGCAACATTAAAACCATACTCACATAGTACTGAGCTTAAAACAAAGCTCAGAGTATTAACAACTCAAGCAAATCTCCCTCCTTGGGAGTAAAGAAGTGGATATGCCTTGACTTTGCCAAAATAACAGCTTTTATTAAGGTGTAATGGCACTTGATTGGAGCCAATTTCCTCCTACAACATGGCAGTGACACAATGCACAGCTCCAGACTATGCACAAACTATTAAGGAAAGAAACAATCAGCTTCTGTCTTTATTGGAGTGACCAGAACAGTCACCAAATCTCAACCTTATTCAGCTGTTGTGGGAGCAGCATGACCATATAGTATGTATGAAGTGCCTATCAAACCAATGCAAGTTGTGGGAGGTGCTTCAGGAAGCACTGTGTGAAATCTCTTCAGATTACCTCAACAAGTTGACAACTAAAATGCCAAAGGTCTGCAAGGCTGTAATTGCTGCACATGGAGGATTCTTTGACGAAAGCAAAGTTTGAAGGACACAATTATTGTTCACTAAAAATGGATAGCAAAAGAGAAAAAAATGGAGCACCAATAGGCTAAAGTCTGTTCACAGGCAATAAAAACTAGATAAAGATTACATTTTAAAAATGGCGTATAAAAATGTATGTCACATTTATTCAATATATTTATTCAATATATATTTATATATACACAATGGAGCAATTCTCCAAAACATATAATAAAGTGATCCCCAATTGGGGATAGGTACCACAAAAAAAAACACTGCTAGCTAGTGAAATCCCAAATGTAGTGAAAAGTAAAAATCTTCAGTAATACAATGCCCTAAGATAAAATATAAATATCCCAAATAGAAATCATTAAAAAGGAGCTTTAGTTTGTGGGGAATAAAAATGTTGAAATAAAAAAGGGTGTGAGTCTGCGAATCTGTGTTAAGATATTCCGTGAATCGTGAAGAAAAAATAATCTCTACGTTGAAAAAAACCTAATAAGAAAATAAACAAATATGTGCAAAAATCTCCTAGTTTTGTGAACTAATTGGAGAGATGCTTACCATATCAGAGTTTTAGTCTAGAAAAAGTCGACGTGTTTCGGCCCAGCAAGGGGCCTTTATGAAGACATAAATTGGCTCTGAGCTGGTGGACTATATAAATGATAAGCCACCAAAGAAAATAGGTTGCAAAATTGGTATACCCACCATGTAAAACACTTCCGCCGGTTAGTTGACGTCATGGGCAAGATGACATATGCGGCGCACTTCAGTGTAACTGCTGAAACCCACATTGCCTGTTATTTCCCCTCGCACATCGGGGAATCACATATATGGCGCCGGCAGTTCATAAAGTGCCGTAAATCGAATAAACTAGCGAAGTCCAGAAATGTGCGTTAATACAAATACAAATTTTTGGAGTTGCCAGTGACTTACGGCATGTTAGAAACTGCCGGCACCTAAATCTCCCGTAAAAGTCTAACACACCTCCCAAAAATAAACCCGAAATGTCAAAACCCCTATATCCGCAATCACCCCCAAATCAGCCAATAGGATTTCAGTAGCTCTCATCCTATCGACTGATTTGAATTTGAAGAATCAAATCAGCCAATAGTAACACAATGGATGCCATATTTAAACACGTACCTTGAATTCAATATTCAGTGTACGGTGGCGATCGTACAAAGAGGATCCTCCACGCTCCATGACTCCGGCAGTCCGCCGGTCCTGCTCTGCGCTCATCTCCGCTCCATGCCATCTTGGTCCTAGATGAAGAAGGAAGAGGTCCCTGCTTGGAATAATGTCGTCCCCTTGGAAGAAGACTTCACCGCCTAGAACAGGACCTTCTCCGACAGACTTCAGGAACCGTGAGTACCTATTTGGGGTTTAGACTTAGGCTTTTTTATTTTTTAGGTTTTTTTTTAGATTAGGGATTTATTCTCTTTGTTAATGAAATGATTATTTCTACTAGTACTTGAAATACTTGAATACGAGAAAATTAGAGAAATCTCAATCTTACCTTCCTGGTAAAATATTTTATAAATAAATTAATTAGCATGCAGAACAAAGGTCATATTCCAGCAAAACTGTCTCCACAGGGATTGTCTAATGTATTATTTGACATACATGAGGGGCTCACAGCATTTATTATTTACCCACCTCATTTAGTTTTTACTGCTTTATAAGACTTCACTGATGAGTACTACATGAGGAATCCAAGATAAAGGGAAATACATATTATCTTTCTGTAATCTCACTGTGGCCCTCACCCAATTCATTCTGTATATTGGCTTTTAGAACTGCAAAAACTAACCTAGAAAAGGTACCTTTTACCTGGGAGAAGGACACGTTTTGAGGTTCAGGGTTTTCTAAACCTTTTAAAAGGGATCATCTTCACTGGTGAGTGTTTCAGTGTGGATGGAGACAATTTACGGAAATTACACAGTCAAGTGAGTTAAATTCCCATTTATTTGTATGGTATTTTTGTCAAAAACAAACAAACAATATTCTTTATTTATAATTAGTTAATATTTTTATTTAATTAAAATTAAAAGTTAACTATATTGCTTAGATCACAATTTTAAACTATGAATCAAGATCAAATGTGAGCATTCATTTATGATTACAACAAGTGTTTGGATAATACAAAAATATTGTAAAATTGCTCAAAAGTATGTGATTTTTTTAATTGTACACATTATGAATTATTTATAGTGATTAAATGAAAAAAAAAATCAATTTGCATTAAAACACATTATGCAGTAATTATCAGTACTGAATTAAAAATTATCATTTTTTGTGGTAAAAAGCAAAAAAGGTATTCTGTCATTGGACCTGAAAATCAAAACCTTTCCACTCAGATCTAAGAAGTCCTGTTGGTATGGTGAGGCCCTTAAAAAACTTGGAAACACAAATTTTATCTTGAGACACATTATGTTGCTATGTGTTGTACTTTATGTGAAATAGAGATGTTTTGAATATCAGGCCCAATTGAGTTACTCTATCAGGCCCCTATCCGGCAAGAAGAGGACATCCGGACCGGCAAACATCTTCTCCAAGCGGCATCTTCGATCTTCTTCCATCCGGTGCGGAGCGGGTCCATCTTGAAGCAGACGACGCGGATCCATCCTCTTCTTCCGATGTCTCCCGACTAATGACGGTTCCTTTAAGGGACGTCATCCAAGATGGCGTCCCTCGAATTCCGATTGGCTGATAGGATTCTATCAGCCAATCGGAATTAAGGTAGGAATTTTCTGATTGGCTGATGGAATCAGCCAATCAGAATCAAGTTCAATCCGATTGGCTGATCCAATCAGCCAATCAGATTGAGCTCGCATTCTATTGGCTGTTCCGATCAGCCAATAGAATGCGAGCTCAATCTGATTGGCTGATTGGATCGGCCAATCGGATTGAACTAGATTCTGATTGGCTGATTCCATCAGCCAATCAGAAAATTCCTACCTTAATTCCGATTGGCTGATAGAATCCTATCAGCCAATCGGAAGTCGAGGGACGCCAGCTTGGATGACGTCCCTTAAAGGAACCGTCATTAGTCGGGAGACATCGGAAGAAGAGGATGGATCCGCGTCGCCTGCTTCAAGTTGGACCCGCTCCGCACCGGATGGAAGAAGATCGAAGATGCCGCTTGGAGAAGATGTTTGCCGGTCCGGATGTCCTCTTCTTGCCGGATAGGAGGAAGACTTTGGAGCCTCTTCTGGACCTCTTCAGCACCGGATTATGGATCGCCAACCCCCCCTTGGGTTGGATGAAGATCTTGGAGCCAGGACGGATCGGTGATACCTGGATGGTGAAGACAAGGTAGGAAGATCTTCAGGGGCTTAGTGTTAGGTTTATTTAAGGGGGGTTTGGGTTAGATTAGGGGTATGTGGGTGGTGGGTTGTAATGTTGGGGGGGGGTATTGTATGTTTTTTTTTACAGGCAAAAGAGCTGAACTTCTTGGGGGCATGCCCCGCAAAGGGCCCTGTTCAGGGGCTGGTAAGGTAAAAGAGCTTGTAACTTTTTTAATTTAGAATAGGGTAGGGAATTTTTTATTTTGGGGGGCTTTGTTATTTTATTAGGGGGCTTAGAGTAGGTGTAATTAGTTTAAAATTGTTGTAATATTTTTCTTATGTTTGTAAATATTTTATTATTTTCTGTAACTTAGTTCTTTTTTATTTTTTGTACTTTAGATAGTTTATTTAATTGTATTTATTTGTAGCAATTGTGTTTAATTAATTTATTGATAGTGTAGTGTTAGGTTAATTGTAGGTAATTGTAGGTAGTTTATTTAATTATTTTATTGATAGGGTAGTGTTAGGTTTAATTATATCTTAGGTTAGGATTTATTTTACAGGTAAATTTGTTATTATTTTAACTAGGTAACTATTAAATAGTTCTTAACTATTTAATAGCTATTGTACCTGGTAAAATAATTACAAAGTTGCCTGTAAAATAAATATGAATCCTAAAATAGCTACAATATAATTATAATTTATATTGTAGCTATATTAGGGTTTATTTTACAGGTAAGTATTTAGCTTTAAATAGGAATAATTTATTTAATAAGAGTTAATTTATTTCGTTAGATGTAAATTATATTTAAGTTAGGGGGGTGTTAGTGTTAGGGTTAGACTTAGCTTTAGGGGTTAATACATTTATTAGAATAGCGGTGAGCTCCAGTCGGCAGATTAGGGGTTAATAATTGAAGTTAGGTGTCGGCGATGTTAGGGAGGGCAGATTAGGGGTTAATACTATTTATGATAGGGTTAGTGAGGCGGATTAGGGGTTAATAACTTTATTATAGTAGCGCTCAAGTCCGCTCGGCAGATTAGGGGTTAATAAGTGTAGGTAGGTGTCGGCGACGTTGTGGGGGGCAGGTTAGGGGTTAATAAATATAATATAGGGGTCGGCGGTGTTAGGGGTAGCAGATTAGGGGTACATAGGGATAACGTAGGTGGCGGCGATTTGCGGTCGGAAGATTAGGGGTTAATTATTTTAAGTAGCTTGCGGCGACATTGTGGGGGGCAAGTTAGGGGTTAAGAAATATAATATAGGGGTCGGCGGGGTTAGGGGCAGCAGATTAGGGGTACATAAGTATAACGTAGGTGGCGGTCGGCAGATTAGGGGTTAAAAATTTTAATTGAGTGGCGGCGATGTGGGGGGAGCTCGGTTTAGGGGTACATAGGTAGTTTATGGGTGTTAGTGTACTTTAGGGTACAGTAGTTAAGAGCTTTATAAACCGGCGTTAGCCAGAAAGCTCTTAACTCCTGCTATTTTCAGGCGGCTGGAGTTTTGTCGTTAGAGCTCTAACGCTCACTTCAGAAACGACTCTAAATACCAGCGTTAGAAAGATCCCATTGAAAAGATAGGCTACGCAAATGGCGTAGGGGGATCTGCGGTATGGAAAAGTCGCGGCTGAAAAGTGAGCGTTAGACCCTTTAATCACTGACTCCAAATACCAGCGGGCGCCCAAAACCAGCGTTAGGAGCCTCTAACGCTGGTTTTGACGGCTACCGCCGAACTCCAAATCTAGGCCTGAGTAAATTAAGTGCCAAGATAGTGCGCAACAGTGTCCTAGAATATAGAGACTAGTCACAAACTCTATCTGAATAATTTCCTGTATAAACATTTTCCAGCCGGAATTGAGCATTTTAAGTGAGACAGTGCGCACTAATAGAATAAACTATTATATATAGGTTATGAATTACAAAGTTACAGCAGCCGTTGAATAAGGTGCCACAATCATAGAAGTAGATAATAAATATGTACATTTATTGAAGTAAGATAACTAAAGTGTACTCAATATTCAAATTAGAGGAGTATGTAATCAGGCTAAGAAACCATAATATTTTGGTATAATACAAGAGAAAGTGGTACTTTGAGTCAATAAAGCAATATATGTATATACATATTGAGACAATTTAAGTAGAACAGTGTGCACTTACAGAACATACTACTCTATATAAGTCTATACATATTGAGACAATTAAAGTGGAACAGTGTGCACTAACAAAACATACTGTCATAAAGTACAAAGTTATAGCAACTATTGATCAAGGTGCTACAATCGTTGAAGTAGATAATATACATGTATATTTACTGAAGTAATATAACCAACGTGTACCAAATATCTAAATCAGAGGAATATATAATCAGTGTGTAAAATCATAATAATAAAAACATAAGTGCAAGTAGCACATTGAATCAATAAAGCAATATATGTATACACACAATGACAAACAACGATGACACAGAGATTGTTATGAGCTTTATTTATGAACCTGACAGAATCTAACTGTCCCACTCAATTTCTTAGTTATTTGGAGTTACAGGTTGTTACATGATGGTAAAAATTCACGTACGTCAGCCCTAACTAACTGATACATGATGCTAAAAATTCACGTACGTAAGTCCCAATCAGCACACACCAAACAAACGCAAATCCAATCGGTAACTTTATTACCTATTGGGTGATTTTACTGGGACAACCAGAATTGATTATCCAGGACTATAGTGTAATTGATAACAAATTGATACCGGTGCATTATAATCACGCTATAACCTCGACACAATTCAACTTTAACTAATGGTATTAATGACATAGTGAGACCTGACAATACATCAATAGGTATTAGGCCAAATTGACTATAACAGATCTCACATATTCTACAAACTACTCACGATAGAGGAAAATTTTAAATGTTTTGTGTTCACCCATTTTTTAATGAAGTAAATAAAAGTTAAATTTTAAATTTACCTTGTCTCTACCAATATAGGCCTCGCTTCCATTGAGTCGTTAAAAATGGAGCCGTAAGCTACCGAAGCGGACGACAGCTAAAGGTAATTTACGGCTCCATTTTAGTACCAGGTTTCCATTGAAAAGATTAGCGTGTTGCGCGCAGTCGCTCTTTTCGGCCGTACGTAAGTTTGCGTTGCCAACCGATGTCGGATTTGTCGAAAAGCGCGCCATAACAAGTGCATTGCCATGGTAACCCGACCTCTGTCTATAAGAATAACGGTTTGCGCCTGCGCTCTTTACCTGTGATCGCCTCTAGAGAGAAAGACACGGGAGCTAGTTGCGTTGGTAGGAGTTTTGGGTTTTTTGAGAGTTGTTTGAGAGTTAGTGGAGAGTTTGATATTTGATTTTCATATATTCTTATTGTAGGCCTCATATAATATTAGGAACACACACACACATCCATACATTAGTTAATTAACACACATTAGTTTATACACACAAATACACACACACACACATACACACTTTTATTTGATACAAACACATTCACATATTTTTTTTCATTAACCCCCATATCCCCATCTTCCTTTATTACTCCTTTCATTAATCCCCTTATTCCACTTCCCATCCCCCCTTTGACTACCTTTCCCTTCCTCACTATATAACTTTTTTTTTTTATATATACATTTTTTCCCATCCTATTTATTTTTTACATCCCATATTTTTTGTTTCATTTGACTATATAGCTCACCCCTTTCTTCATTTGCATCCCTTATTATTTGTCTATAATTTTGTTCTAATCCTCCTTAGTTTTTCCTTTTTCATTTACATCCCTTTGTTTATTTTCACCCCCACATTTTATTTTTATTTTGAGGGATATAGAATAGAGATAGTTAGGGTCTAGATAGGTTAGGTAGTTAGTTTTGGGGCTATTTAATATAGGGTTTAGTTAGGTGACTTAGTGTAGTTAGGTAAGCTAGGGACTTTAGTGTTAGGTTAGAGTTAGGGAGGAAGGAGAAAGGGATGGATAGGCCTAGTGGAGTTGGGAAGGGGGGTGGCTAGGGGGAGGGCAGTGGTGAGGGTGGATAGAGGGAGGGGGGAGGGGGGAAGTAGGGAGTAGTATGGGCAGGAATAGGGGCCGAGGTTTGGGTGGAGGATTTGTCCTTCCTCAAACCCTGGCAGAGGAGGGAAGGAGAGAGGGTGGAAGAGGGAATGGAGGTGGGAGGAGTGAGGAGGAGTCAGCCTCAGCTAGGCACAAAAAGAAAAGGGAAAGTGGGGCAGACTGTGGCAACTGGGGGTGGGGCTGGTGGTAGCCTGTCACAGCCTGCAGGGACAGAGGAGGGAGAGAGGGCTGGTCCCCAGTCACAGGAGGGAGAGTCTGTGTCTGCTGGCCCTTCAGGTGTGAAGGGCAGGCTTAGAGAGGAGAGGTACTCTGAGGAGGAGAAGGAGGCTCTTGTTGAGGCCTACTTGGAGAGGGCAGCTCAGCTGGAGAACCCTAACCTGAGGCCGGCTGTCCGGAATAAGCTGTGGGAGGAGATTCGAGTGGCAGTCAGCTGCTTAGGACGTAATCGTTCTATTGCCAGCATTAAACACCGCTATCATGACTGCAGGAGGGAAACCAAAGCTAAGCTGGCACAGCAGGCCAAATATGCACGTGGGACAGGTGGTGGTCCTAGCAAGAGAATACACCTAAGGTCATGGGAGGAGATGATGGCCAATGTCATCTCAGATGAATCTGTCCTAGGATGTAAGGGGACAATGGACACATCAGTGCCAGCTGAAGAGGTCCATGAAGGTGAATATTAAATATCATATGTAATAAATGTTTTATTTCTAACAAATATATGTTAACATCAGAAATATATATCGGCTTTGTTTTTTAAAATATAAATGTAATCATACACATGTGTAATACAGAATATAGAATGTTCATATATTATATATGTTTAGTAATCATACACATGTGTAATACAGAATATAGAATGTTCATATATTATATATGTTTAGTAATCAATTGTGTTCAAGCATCAGTGGAAAACATACCTAGGTAGGATTAGTACAAGTAATGTTTTACATGGTTCAAAGTCTAATTTGCACAGTAACTTAAAGTGATAGTAAACCCAATTTTTTTATTTCATGATTCAGATAGAGCAGCAATTTTAAGCAACTCTCTAATGTACTACTATTATAAATATTTCTTTGTTCTCTTGGTATCTTTTTCTGAAAAAGTAGGAATGTAAGCTATGGAGACTTTGCATTTTTTGTTCAGAACCCTGGCTAGCGCTCGTGATTGGTGGCTACATTTAGCCACCCAATAAGCAACAGCAACCCAGGTTCTGAAACAAATATTGTCTGGCTCTTAAGCTTTACATTCTTGCTTCTCAAATAAAGATACCAAGAGAAGGAAGAAAATATGATAATAGGAGTAAAATATTAAATGTTGACTAAATTTGCATGCTCTGTCTGAATCATGAAAGTTTAATTTGTACTTCATTGCCCCTTTAATGGCATCTTAACATAGTTGTAGTGGATATATTCATCCTGATTTCTGGAGTGGCTATCTGCTCAAACAAGCAAGGGTATAGATTTAAATTCTTTCTATCTATATCATATATATGGACTATGTGTAATACAAAGAGTCGCTTAGAGGCACAATCTTTAAATATACACCTCTGGTTAAATATGTTTAAGTTCATACAGAAATTATATATATATATATATATATATATATATATATATATATATATATATATATATATATATATATATATATATATATATATATATATAAAACTATATCTATAAAATTGATTTTCAAATGTTAGATGTTTCATCAGATTAATTTATAATTACAATTTATTTTTCAGAATTGGAACATGAGTATGAGTCCTCAACAAGACCGGAGGCCAGTGATGTTCCGGAATTCAGTGAGGAGGAGGAGGGGGATGTTATTGAAGCTGGATACTCCTACCTCAGCATACTTGAAGGAGATGAGCAACAGCCACTGGCCTATGAGGTTGAAAATGTTCCTGGCCCATCCCCATATTCATCTGGGAGGACATATCATCAGATGCAGCCTCCACCACCACAGCATTATCAGATGCATCCTCCACCACAGCATTATCAGATGCATCCTCCAACGCAGCATTATCAGATGCATCCTCCAACGCAGCATTATCAGATGCATCCTCCAACGCAGCATTATCAGATGCATCCTCCAACGCAGCATTATCAGATGCATCCTCCACCACCACAGCATCGGCAGATGCCTCCTTCATCACCACAGCATCAGCAGATGCATCCTCCACCACCACAGCATCAGCAGATGCCTCCTTCATCACCACAGCATCAGCAGATGCATCCTCCAACACCACAGCATCAGCAGATGCATCCTCCATCACCACAGCATCAGCAGATGCATCCTCCATCACCACAGCATCAGCAGATGCATCCTCCACCGCAGCATATGTACTATATGCCACCTCAACAACACATTCAGCACCCTCCCATGGCACAACAAATGCCGCCACCACTACCACCACCACAACAATCACCACCACCCCCCACCAATGTCTGTCCTCAATTGGATATTGAGCCACCCACACAGTCCCCAAGACTGAGTGACGACAACCTCACACAGAGCCAGGAATATGTGCCGGAGACACCTATACAGCCACAAGTGCCCCCCATGGAATCCAATATCCCCGCGCAGTCCCAGCAGGATGCTCTACTGAGGCTCATTCACAGGGAGCTTAGACTTACTAGGCTCCAGCAGCAGCAGGATTTCAGGAGGCTACAGAGCCAGATGGACATACATAATGCTGCACTCGTCCGCCTGGCAGAGGCAGTGGAGAGGGTTGCAGATAGGCCGCAAACTCCCTCCTCACTCGCATCCTCCGTTATCTCCCTGCAGGACCCTGAATCACATCTTTTAGCCTCCCAGCCAGCTGGTGTGCGTCGCCCAAGACGCCACACTTCCATCCCAAGTACCTCTCCTCCAAAGGCCAAATCCCGCCGCAAGCATTAAGAAGTATTTTTCTTTTTAAATTCTTTCAAGATATATAATATCTAATTTTTTTATGAAGCACTTTCTTAAGTGTGATTTCCATCTCATAAATATGCATATATTTTTCTAATCAAAATTAGAAAATATATTTCAAAATTGTTTTAATAGCTGTTTATTTTCAAAAACATTAACAGCTTTATTCATTTTTATTTCACATGATGTCAATTAATATGCAGGTGTAAATTGTTGATAAATGTATGTGTCCTTTTATTGAGGATATTATGCCGTTTAAGAATACTTGGGGATACGTGTCTGAAATTTATACAGTATATGCTATCTAACATTGGTCAACGTGACATGTGTAAATGTTATGATTTATATTCCACAAGCATATGTTGTTTGCTCCTTCAGATGAAGCTAATAAGGCTTATACAGTTATAGAAGAGTTGAAAAGTAAATATTCCTTCCTGTTGATATGGCCAAATACCTTGCATTCATTATAGTCCTATGTGGAATGTAATATCTGAAATATATACCTATCATGACTAACGCACTCCTTTTTTGTCAAGATTATTATTCAATATTTAGAATAATTAGATAAATGTATCTTTATGATATTTAAGCACTGGTGTATACACAACATATATGTGATTGCCATGATATAGAGGTGATTAATACATTTTAATTGACATCATATGAACAGACACAGACTCTCCCTGGGACCAATGCACAATGCACTTTTAAATTGTTTCAATAACTCCATGTTAAAGACAATACTTCATATCTCTTGAAGTATGTCATATTAAGCACTTATGTATTTTGGTTAATAGTCTAAATATTGCAAATGTATTATCTGCTTTAGCAGACATGACATTACATATATTTTATAAATATTAGTACTATGACACATTATAACTTTAATGTGTCATCGTTTTGTATTGAATAAATATGATTTTCACATTGAAAATTACATTTGAATGAGGGTAAATCTGTAATAATAAAACTCATCTTCATGATAAAAAGATTTTTTCCTTTGACTTATTTTTCTATATTATTTTCTATGAGGTAACCATGCCATTCAAGTGTGCAATCTCAGGGGATTGTATGTATTGATAATGTATCTTTATTTTAAGGATTATATTATATCTGGATTTGTCTCTTTGAAATGAGCATCTGATATATTTCTTAAAGGGGATAGCCTATTAAAAATAAAACTCAGGAATTAGAGCATGCAGTATTTATATACTTAAATATGTAATCCTATAATCTATTTAACTTAATTATCATCTGTAATTTAATAAAACAGGAATGTTATCTTAGGAATCTACCCATTTTGAATCTGCACATGGGGAGCGCTTGATGATTGTTGTCTAAATGTAGGCAACAATCAGCAAGTGCACCACAGGTGATGAGCATTAAATGGAATGGCTCCTAAACTTAAATACATGATTGAAATAAGAAACATAAAAGGATTAAATTGATTATGAGTACATATGTAAGTTGATTGGAATTGAATGATTTATCTGGTTCATTAATGTTTTATTGTGAACACACTCTTCCTTTTTTTTTTAAAGTGACATAAATTCCATTATTTTGCTAAAACATATATATTTAAAAGCAAATCTAATATATTTATATTCTTTATATTTCTTAATATTCTTAGTATCCTTTGATTATAGTTTTATTTCGGTAAGATCAGGAGCAGCATAGAACCTATGTTGGAGCTGTTTATTGTTGCCAACATACAGTATATATCCTGTCTGTCATTGGTTCACCCATGTACTCAATTTTATTAACCAGGAGTGCATAGCTGCTCTTTAAATAATTATACCAAGAGAACAAAGTCATATTTGGAATATAATTAAAATGATATTTTAGATAATTATGTTATACATAAATCATAAGATGAATGCATTGATTAGTACATAGCTGGAAATAAAGAAACATTCACCATGACTATATTTGAGTAAAGTATACATTTATTTAGGGAAAATGTGGGTAAATATAGGGATGAGGAGAGAGGGAGGGGAGTGGTATTCCATTTCTGAGAATCTTCAATCTGTAAAACATTAAAAGAAACAAATGTGTATTATTAAAAAAACATAATCATAAATAACTAAAAGGTCTCATTACAATACTATTAAAAATACCTGAAAAGAATTCTTGAATAGTTGCAGATCTCTCCAAATGGGCATTGAGGGGTTGGGGATGATTAATTACATCAGGCTCAAAGATTTCACCTGGGGGCTGTGGTTGTTGGAAGTAAGTCGTTCAACATCCCATGCTCCTGTGCCATGTTGTGTAGACAGCAACATGCCACTATGATTTTAATAGCTTTTTCCGGACTGAATTGGAGATCCCCCCCTGATCTGTCCAGGCAGCGAAAGCGCATTTTTAGAACACCAAACAGTCGTTCTATTATAGCACGTGTTCGGATATGTGCTTCATTATATCTGTATTAAAAGAACAAGAAATATGATTATAATATATAATGTGAAGACAAATCAAATACTAATGAGCTAACTACATTCCTGGTTTGATCTTATAAATCTTTAAACCTTTTTATATATATATAAATATATTTATATTGAAGCAGAGAGATTTATAAATGCTTCACTGATAATAGATGATTTGTATTTTGACTGTCCCTTTAAAGGCACTCAGTACAACATTGTTATGTCTGTGATAGTGATATATACACACACACACAAGATAATCAAGCAACAAATGTATGTGCACAAACACAGATATATAGCTTAATAAAGGGGCAGGAGCCCCGAAACGTTGCTCAATAAAGGTGCTGTTGCTCCACATAGAGTGCTACCTGTGTGTTCTATTTCATTACATTTACTGGGACTTTGGAAAAGGAGGTCCTCCAGGTTTGCACCTACATTCACCCAAGAGTGATTTAAAGGGACATTCCTATGAAGTGTGTACTGGTCCTACTTTTCTACAGATTATAGTGAGCATTTTGCAAGGCACAATCAATATTTCTGACACACATGAGCAGAAAATAAATATATATTTTACCTTAATTCAGCAGGCCCAACAACCTGGTTCTCTTTCAATGGTGTCCAAATCCATTTTTTAAGAGGATATGCAGAATCTGCTAAAATATGAATGCATAGATATACAGTATATATATATATATAGATATAGATATAGATAGATAGATAAACACACATCTTTCCATAAAGCAATGTATGGCATAAAATAATGTTATGCATATGTCTTACTATGACATAGTTAATATATATCTTTTAAATGATTAACAATTTATTTATTTAATCAATTTCACCCCCTTAGACACATACATAAAGGATTATAAAGCAATGAAACAATAAAATGTCAAAATATTGAACACATGAAGGCATCATAATATATACATAAACACTTACCGAGGAGATGTCCTTCAGGCATTGATTTGTCTCAAACAATCTCCACACACCAGAATTCCTGAGGATGTAGGCATCATGGCTACTTCCTGGAACCCTGCCACAACATTTAATATGCGCATGTTTGCATCACATATAATCTGCACATTTAAGGAGTGGAAGTGTTTCCTATTTCTAAATATTATCTCCCTGCGCACAGGGGGTCTTAGGGCAATATGAGTGCAGTCAATGGCCCCAAGGACATTGGGTATGCCACCTAAAAGAAAAAAGTCCCTCTTAACATCACGCCAACCTCTGGGTGATGTGGGGAAAAAAAATAAATTTTCTGCAATTATCATAAAGTCCATCAATAACTTTTGAAAAGATGCTTAGAAAGAGTGGACTTATGCACCCCAGTTACAATGCCCCCTGTCACCTGAAAGGATCCAGAAGCCAAAAAATGAAGTGCCCCTAGTAGTTTGGTCATTCCAGGGACAGCCCTGCTTGAATAGCCCTGGCTTTCCAGCCTATCTTGCAACAGGGCATATAACTGATATATTTTCTCCCTGTTGAGCCTGAAACTTTCAAACACCTGCTGCTCATTCAGGGTTTCTATATCCAGCCTCACTCTGGGGATGTCAGGCCTACGCTGTCTAACTTCAGCATTGTCAGCTTCTCTCTCACCCTGCATTTTGAAATATCTGTTCTGAGGTTAGGCTAGGTGTGGTCTTTTTTTTATAGCTGTGTGTTGCTTGTTAACATATGTGAAACTGGTGATTGCAATGAATAACATGGGGGGGAGGGCTTATCTTCATCTCATCTAATCCTATATTTAATGAACAGTTTGAAAGTATATACTTACTCATGACTTTTATTTTTGATATGAACTATAATTTCAACATATATGTTGTTACATATCGGAAATTCAAAGACACTGAATGTAATTATTATATTTTTCAATTTAAATATATCCAGCCTTTATCATAACAGTTAAAAGTAATTATTAAAATTATATGATTTATATAGGTCAAATATATATATACAATTATCATACATATATACATGTAGGAGAAGATTATTATTAGAATAAAATTATATTTCTATACTGTAATTTTTTTTGATTTTCAATTTCAATGAGAAACAGGCCTCAAAAAGCTCTTTTTTCCTCTTTACACCTAGTTGAGCTGGGGTAATATGTCTCAATGTATCGACAGCCTCCGACAGTGTATTAACGGTTAGCGCTTTCAATGGAAACCTGGTATAATTTATCGATTAACGGCTTATATTACTTTCTATGGGACGCGAAAATCTTTTCGGCAGCCGAAGTCCGGAAGCCGATATTAAGGTATAACGCGCCATTGGAAACAGTCGTTAAACGCTATTGCTTTCGACAGCATATTTAACGGTTTGCGAGTGCACGCAAACTGAATTACGACTCAATGGAAGTGAGGCCATAGTCTGGGCATAGAGTGCTACCCAAGCATTTTTCTTTCAGGGATTCTGAATCCCAATGGTCTGTGGATGTTCAAGTAACCAATGCTAGCACCACTTTTCACAATACAAATGTGTAAGGATACTGACTCAATAAGTATCTAAAAAAACTCAAGATAAGTGAGAAGTTTGCCTTAATAGTGCCCTTGTTATCTTGTGTGGGGAATATCGTGTTAGAAAGTGTTTGACGTGTTTCAGCTGTAATCATAGGCTATGAATATGGGTTTACTGCAGAAACGTGTCAGACATTCTCTATTAAGATGTCTGCAGTGGTCTGATCTATGGACTGTTTATATATATATGATTAATTGATTGAATAAAGCTTATTTGTTAATGTAGCGCTTTTGACTCAGCTACCGTTCTTCCTTTGTCTTTGTGCGCATTAAGTTTTGAGAAAACCCTTTTGGAAATGGATACAGTATAACTGTTTCTTATAATTTTAATTTGTTTTTCATGTAACTAGATTTTCCTTATATAAGGTTTATTAATTTGAGCGGCTTTACTAATTAAAACATTGACTCTTATAAAGCTGAGAAAAAAATATGAAGACAAAAAAACCAACACACAAGACCCTATCAGCCAGAATAAAAATTGTGCGATACAGCTATACAGATGAAAAATTGGCCTTTGCGCTTGGAATGGCAGGTCACCCGTATTACAAGTTGCGGCGGTACGGCTATACCGCTAGCATTTCAGCCTATACCCGCAACTCTCCATTCCACACTCAAAAAATGGCTTTTGAGTGTGGAATTTTCAGGGTCACTAGTATACAGGTTGTGCGGTCAGGCTATTCTTCTAGAGTTATACCTCCACGATACATTCCGCTATCAAAGACCAGTAGTTATAGATTTTAAGAAACAAAAATGTTTCACAACACTCATAACAAAAATGTTACAAAGTACACTAACACCCATAAACTAACTAGTAACCCCTAAACCACCACCCCCCCCCGCATCACAAATACTTTAATTAAACGTATTAACCCCTAATCCACTGCCCACCCACATCGCCAACACTAAATTAAAGTATTAACCCCTAAAACTGCCGACCCCCCCCCATGCAAATACTAAAAAAAATTATTAACCCCTAAACTGCCGGTCCCCCACATTGCGACACACTAAATTAAACTATTAACCCCTAAACCACTAACTTTAAACTTACTTGTAAAATATAAAAAACCTAAGCTAGCCATTGCCACTAAAAGGGCATTTGTATGGGCATTTAGCTTTTTTGCTGCCCATAAAAAAATAAAAAATAACCTAATCTTAAAAAAAAACAGCCTAAAAAAAAACAAAACAAAAAAAACAGCCTATAAAAAAAAAACAAAAAAAAAAAAAAACAGCCTATAAAAATCAAACAAAAAAAAAACAGCCTAAAAAAAACAAAACAAAAAAAAAAACCTAACACTAACCCCAAAAAATGTACTGACAATTCCTGAAGGAGTCTGGACATCGATCTTCATCCAGGCGGCAACATCTTCACTTATCGTGGGGGCATCTTCTATCTTCATCCCGGTGGCAGCTGTGGCAGCGCGTAGTTGAGCAGTAACGGCGGCGGCGACAACGACATCCAGCGTGGAGGCTCCTCTTCATGTGACCTCAGCCGCACACTGAAGACTGAATGCAAGGTACCCCTTTTATATTTGAAGTACCTTGCATTTCTATCGGCTGAAATATTCAAATCAGCCATTAGGATAAGTGTGCTGCTGAAATCCTATTGGCTGTTAGGGGGTACTTTGTAATTTTTTTATGTAAAAGAGCTGATTACTTCAGGGCAATGACCTACAAAAGCCCTTTTAAGGGCTATTAATAGTTTATTGCTAGATTAGGGGGTGTTTTTATTTTGGAGTCTTTTTTTGTTTTTATAGGGGTATTAGATTAGGTTTAATTTTTATTATTTTGGATATTTTCATTTATAATTTTTGTAATCAGATTTTTTTTTATTTTTCGTAAAAAAATTTTTGTAATGTTAGGTTTTATTATTTTTCGTAGTGTTAGGATTTTTTAATTTTGTAACTTAGGTTTTTAATTTTTCATTTATTTTAGTTTTTTAAAATAGTTATATTTGGTTTATTTATAGTTTAAGCTTAGGTTTTTTTATTTCACAGGTAAGTTTTTTTTTTATTTAAAGGTAGTAATGTAATTTTAATTTAAAGTTAGAGTGTTTTAGGTTTAGGGGTTAATAGTTTATTTAGTGTGTTGCAATGTGGGGGGACGGTGGTTTAGGGGTTAATAGGTTTAGTTTAGTATTTGCGACGTGGGGGGCTGGCGTTTAGGGGTTAATACATTTATTTAGGTGTTAGCGATGCGGGTGTGTGGCGGATTAAGAGTTAATCATTTTAATTAGTGTCAGCGATGTGGGGGTGTCAGATTAGGGGTCAATAGGTTTATTTAGTGTCAGTGATGTAGAGGGTTGCGACTTAAGGGTATTTAGACTACGTGTTTATGTTAGGGTGTTAGGTTTATACATAACCTTCTTGTCTCCATAGACATCAATAGGGTTATAGTGATCGCCATTCCACAATCGCAGGTGTTTAGTTTTTTTCCAACACTTTTTCTCCATTGATGTCTACTCTATTAAGGCCTAAGAAGGGGAGATAAGAAGTCATAACATGTTTTAAACCTAACCCAGGTTAACACATGGCAACACTAATTACTTTATGATACTAATTTCTTCAATATTTAAAAACTAATACTATAATGTTAATAAATGTTTTGAATACATTATTAATGTAGTAGTGTATAAGTGCTAGTGTTTAGTTTTTAATGTCCCTTTAAGGTGACCATACATCCCTTTTAAAAAGACCCTAAACACTAAATACATTTCATGCACCTCCCTCTAATCATGGGTGCCATCATTTTGGAACCTAGGTTACAGTGCAATTATCGGAAGGAGAGTTACTGCACACCTGCAAATACATCAGCACAGTAATGTAGTGAAAGATAGATTTCAACATGGCGGCAACTATGACTAGAAGGAAGCAGGGAATAACCTCAATACTATACTTATAAAATGCATTTAGTGTTTCATGTCCCACACACATACTGCCTAATGATTCAGATAGAACATGCAATTTATTTGACTTTCCAATTGACTTATATAATCAAATGTGTTTAATTCTCTTAGCATCCTTTGTTGAAGTAATGCACTACTGGGAGCTAGCTGGAAATTGGTGGTTGTATATATATGTCTCTTGCCGTTGGCTCACCTGATGTATTCAGCTTGGTTCTATTAGTGCACTGCTGCTCCTGAGCCTACCTAGGTTTACTCTTCAACAAAGGATACTAACAGAACAATTACAATTTGATAATAGAATTAAAAGGGGAAATGGTTTGTAATTCCATGCTCAGTCTGAATCATGAACGAATAAGTTTCATTTACTGTTCCTTTAACTTGAGTATAGAATATAACATGTATTTTTCATAAGGGTTCACATTTAAAGTAGAGATATCTTAAAGGTGAATAAAAGTAAAAAGTAAATTTTTATCTTTTATATAAAGAGTACATTTTTGTCTAACTTTCCAATTGACTTCTCGATAAAACTAACCTCTTTTTCTTGGTGTTCTTTGTTGAATATTATCTGCTTTCCCACTGAGTTAGGCTCAAGAGAGCTTGCGTGTCTCTTGAGCACTCACTATATAAACATTGCTTCAAACATTGTTACAACCATATACCATTGTTATGTCCTGGGGCTGAATAAAGCGCAAACTATGTCTCACTATATTACTAAAAAAGGGAACTGACGTGTGAGAATGATGTAGAATAATAACAGTTTATTATGAAATTAGTGCAATACCACAATCTAAGCAGTGATTACAGTACAGTAGAACAAGGCAGTAATTAAACTTATAAACACATACTTATCTTTGGGTCCATGCTGTAATCTCTCCAAGCAGGACTCTCCAAACCCCCTTAGCAATTCTAATAATTGAACAATGTTAAAACAGGCGTGTCTAGCATTTTAGCAAAATGAGAGTTTTTCTCATAACAATCACATATTTCCACACTAGCCTAGCATTATCTGTCTCATAGAATTTTACATCCAACTCTTTCTAGATGAGTGCTACTATGAGAACAGAAAGAGAATACAAGCATAACTTATTTCTTGTGAGTGGATTCATGAAAAGTTTTCCAATCCCTTACAACCATATATCGCTCAAGACACACATGGGCTTCTGGGCTTATCTCTGTAGTGACATAATTTAGAGTTTTATCCCTGGAATATTCACATAGCCATTTCTTAAAGACATTTTAAAATACAAGGCCTCTTTAATGTAGGAAATCCCCCCCCCCCCCCCCCAAGATACACCTTTGTAGACTAGACAATACTTTTGGATACTCCCATATAACCTTCAAATGAAATATAATAGACCTTGGACAGAGAGACAAATAACACATAAGAGAATTTGACTAAGCATTCTACCTTCTTTTCTAGGAATACATTCTCTGTGATTCTTATATTTAGTTATTAGTGTTGCACAAATTAAGTTTATGATCGCTAGAGTTGCCCTGTAGAAATCAGACCGATTTGTTGTAAATATATGTGTAAATATACCTGTATATATTCATCTTATCTCAACATATATCTTTTTATTCTTAATAAACTCTTTGCAAAATTATAGAGGTCCTTTCTAACCTTACCTTTAGTGTAGCCTTCTCTTGGGCATTCTCTGCCCCATTACCACTTTCTGTTGGGGTACCACAAGGCTCTGTCCTTGGTCCCCTTCTCTTCTCAATCTACACGTCTTCATTAGGTTCCTTAATAAAGTTTCTTAGGTATCAATATCATTTGTATGCTGATAAAATAAATCTACCTTTCTGCACCAGATCTAACTCCCTCCCTGCTAACCCATGTCACAAACTGTCTTTCTCATATCTCATCCTGGATGTCCTCTCACTACCTTAAGCTAAATCTCGCCAAAACTGAGCTATTTTTTTTCTCCCCCTTCTTCCAAAATCTCCAACCCCATTTCATTATAACTATTGATAACTCCATCATTACACCTACCCCACATGCCCGATGTCTTGGGGTCACACTTGACTTAGATCTTTCTTTCACTCCTCACATTCAGTCCTTGGCTAAAGCCTGCCTCATCCACCTTAAAAACAGCTCTAACATTAGACATTTAGTTACACAAGACACAACTAAGATTAGAATCCACTCTCTCGTCCTTTCCCACCTCGACTACTGCAACTCCATCCTCTCTGGTATCCCTAGCTTCCACCTAGCTCCTTTGCAATCCATAATGAATGCCTTTGCCAGGCTCATCTTCCTTACACATTGTTCTTCATCTGCTGCACCTCTCTGCCAATCCCTTCACTGGCTTCCTCTTGCCTCCAGGATTAAACACAAAATTCTGACTCTGACATACAAAGCCCTCAACTGCTCTGCTCCCCCCTCTATCTCAGACCTCGTCTCCAGATACTCTCCTGTCCCCTTCGCTCTGCTCACGATCTCCTCCTCTCCTCCTCTCTTGTTACCTCCTCACATTCCCATTTACATGGCTTCTCCAGACTGGCTCCCATCTTTTGGAACTCTCTGAGTTGCTCCACAAGACTTTCCTCTAGTTTTGTAAGATTCAAGCGTTCCCTAAAGACTCTACTATTCAGGGATGAAAACATCCTACACTAACCTTTCCTAATTCCATTTCTATCCCCTTGAACCCCTTAGCATGTAACCCTATTAGCCTAGCTGTTTTTAGATTACCTTCATAAGAGCCGACTACAACAGTGCAACTTTTAGCAGAGCCCTCTACCAATTTAATCCCTATAAATGTTATCTTGTATACCGCCTATGTTTATAGCACTTTGGAATCTGTTGCCGCTCTACAAATACCTGATAATAATAATAACTTTCAGTATTTATTTTACTTAGTTGTAATAACTTAGTTATGGTTTAGTGGTTTTTAACCATAAATGTAATCATTATATTTAGTTAGCAAAGACATCAGATACAAAACCACAAACTATATTTGAATCATTAAAGTTTAACTTTTTTACTTCCTTATCTCTTAAAGGTGAACATACATCCTCAATCTAAGGGTCCATTATATAAAGCTGTCCACTCTGGGAAGATTATCTGAGAAGACTTATTAGCACTGTAAGGAACCTCTAATCTTTTAGAAATAAGGCAAATTGTATCTTCAGATTTGTTTCTCGCTATGCAGGGAAGTTTTTGAGGAGGCCCAAAGTATAAAATAAATAAAAGTTTTTAAGATTATTTTAACGAATAAGTAAATTATCTACTTCTCTGAAATCTCATTTTCTAAAAAAAATGAAAGCAGAAGATACTACATACACTTGTCTTTTTTATTGCTTTTTTCCCATGTGGAATACAAGGTTAAAAAATGTTTTACTGGGGGGGCGGAGCCAACTACCAAGGAAGCCAGACGTGTGTGCATGGAGCTCCTGGAACTAATATGCCTCTAATCTTATTTATTAACCCTTGGGACCAATTCTTTTGCACCTTTAGGACATCTATTGATTTCTCATAGCCCTACAAGACCTTGCAAGTGCCTAGGAGGTTTTTTTCTAGCTTTTCAGAAGCTTTACATCAATATGGCTAAGATGGAGGCCCTGATCTACTGGGCAGAGGATGTGGCGCAGCTCCTATACGAACACTTCGTCCAAAATGGAAGCAGCACTTCTTGAATATTGCGCTACAACTCCTCACTCCTGAACATGTCGCCCTCAGCTGGACTTGTGCTATACGTAGCTGTAAACCAGAGTACTGCCAATGACACACTAGCTCATGGGTTACTGCGTCACCTGCCCGACTCACGTCCAGCATAGCCGAGCCGATCTGCCAACACTCCGGAGATCAAGCTGCTAGAGAGCCTCACTACATACCGGAGGCAAACAGAAGTGACTATCTGACTGACCCACTTGGATCCCTGGGCTGCCTGACGAGACGCGAGTCTCTAGAAATATTCAGCCCTCGCTCCTAAAGTTACCTGCAGCTGCGGGGCTGTGGGTCATATTGCTGAACGCGACCTTGTTTGTGGGACTTCAGTGAAATCATTTGCAGCTCCTCTCCTGCTGTGTTTCTTCAGAGGCCTTAACGATGTTGCAGTAAACATCGATATTTCTCCCCACAACCTTCAGGTGTCCCCACAATCAACGTGAGGGAGACCGGGGGAGTCTTCCTGCTTCATTTTAAGACCGGAGTGGGTTAGATTTGGATGAGCCTTATGGTGACAGTATACTTCTACTTGTTTGAACTGAATCTCTGTTGAAGCCAGCACTGATCTATACCTCCTTTGTTGCAGAGACTAATGCTTCCTCTCTCATACTGTCGCAAATTCTGTGTGTTCCAGTGATGGCTACTTCTCATAAAATTTTACATATAGCTTAGAGTTAGCTGATTTTGAAGAAATAGATGTTTACTACACCGTTTGCAAAACCTAGCCATCCTGGGAGCACGCTGTACAGTCTACTTAAAAATTTAGATATTTTGACCTAGTAACAGTTCTACTGGTATGGAGATCATGCATGCCTTTACATTTTAGCCTGTTTTAGTATGTAGCCTGCACGACCCTGAGACACTTTTGTGGCTTAGCCACTACATTATCTACATATTAAGTTTTTGTGTTATGTCGTGCTATATTTACCCTACCTTTATCCTTTGCAAGGAAGCCTTGTTGTGTCTATATATCGTCCTTTTTTTTTTTTTTTTTTTTTGTACCTACCTTGACGCTAATAGAATCTAGATTCACTGTTATTTTAATATGTCTATCCTAGCAGCTAAATTTATATTTGGACATGGAAATACCGTGCTTGTCCTACTATGAAGCAGGATAATGCTACTGAAAATAGACAGTATATTAGTTATGGACAGTTCCTCATCGCATTTATATCTGTTATGCTTATAAGTTGGTTTACTGTTGATGTTTGACTTAGCACTCTAGGGTATATTGCTGCCCAGTTGTGTCCCTATATAGCTTGGGGTTTATAGTCTTATGATATATGGGCGCCAATTGTCTGTTTACTAAAATGTCATGATCGCACTATCCTACATATAATGCTCCATTGTTCTTTAAATATCAACATTTAGAGGTTTAACGCATAGCCATTTCTTCTACTCAGTGATTTCACTCCTCCATATTGTTGTTATTACCAAGCCTAATAAGGGCTTTCTATCTGTTATGCAATACACCCCTAATATTAATGCTGTTAAATCTTACTGTTAGTGTGCACATATATTTAGGATGCTTATATATTTCTGTTCTTTAGAAGAGCTGGCTGGAGTTGAGCAGGCTCCCTGCTGTGGGGTATAGGGCCCGTACCCTGCAGCTTGTCTCCTAACTTCACTCTGAGACTACATTACCATGCTAGGAGGGAGCTATAGCCCTGAATTGCATCCTGAAGCTACACATAACTTGACTCTACCAATCTGTACGCAGACATGACATAACTACACCAATATATATGGTTTTAGAACAGACAATGACAATTTTAACAGCGCTGGAGATGAATGCCAAAGTCTCTTTTTCACTCTGAAGCAACACTAACTCATTTTTAAGGAAACATCAGCCTTCTATTTATTTCCCAAGTCTACATATGTCATGCTTTCATCTAACTGTACACTGATATGGCACCATAAACCCATTAGTATCTTTTGTTTGTGAGGGACTTGAGAGATTTTTTTTTTTTTTTTTTTTTTTTAACCTTTGTCCTACATAACTAGTTCTATGCTTCCTTCTCTTCAAGCGTATGTCACATAGTTAAGCTCACTCCCAAGTAAACCCTACTACACCCCAATTATATTTAGCTCTTACTTTCTTGAATTACCCCTACTAATTGTGCCGCAACTATCTTACAACCTCCCCCCCCCCCCTAAGGTAAAGAGTCTCCCGATACTAGGAGAACTAACAGTGCGGTCTCTCTTGCCTATACCGCAACTCTTTCTGCTCCCCTAGCAGCTTACTCTCCTTTATTCATTACGGTATATATTAGGATCTATTTTCCTCTACTCAGATCAGCAGGTCTGATCTTCAGTCCCTATCATCTAAGCCCTCAACTTTTAAATCAGTTTTTTTTTTAGGGACTCCTCCTTAAAGACCACATAAAGCATAGAGAATTGAGCAAAAGCCTAAACAGCTTCTACTTGTTAATCCGAAGACTATATCATAGATCCCAACAATTGCTAGGGGGAGTTTACATTACAATTACTATCTCATCCTACTATTTTATTATAGCTTCATTACATCCTACACTACATATTATAACTCGCAAGCTTTTCTTTAGCCCCATGGATTACTTAACCTACACACTATTCGTATTAGTATGAGATAAAATTATAAAAAAACTGAGGGTTATTAACGAGATCCACAAGTGGTTCTCCTTCGTTTGCACATGCCTTCTTTTATCTTAATGCTTGTGATGGTCCAAGAGTGGCCTAGGATTTTAATTTAAAAGGCAATCTCACTGTTTGGCAATCTATGTATCTCATGGTTGCATGATATGTCAATTGTTATACTTACGTTTATTTCCTGTGTTTTGTCTTTTCATTCTGGTAACACTAACCTTACTGTATGTTACATGCAATGCAAGAACCTGTTTTTATGACTATTGTATGCCTTTGAATATTCCTTAATAAAAAATAAAAAAAAATAAAAAAATGTTTTACTTAGAAAATACTTTTATATTAAAATGAGATGTTTATGGCCTCTCACTTGAGATTGGTTACAAAAAGACAACTGCAAGAGGTGAAAAATTAATTTAGTCAGAAAGATTATTTCAGATTTTTTCAAACATTCGGTTCGGCCAAATTTCATCCATGCATGGAAATTTGTTTGGACGAATATTGGATTCAGATTTTTTACCGTTATTATCCAATGGGAACATCCAATTTAGACAGTTTATATTAAATAGATCTGACATTTGGACACTTAAAAACATAATTTATGGAAGAACTTACCCGATAAATTAAATTATTTCATATTGGCAAGAGTTCATGAGCTAGTGACGTATGGGAAATATATTCCTACCAGGAGGGGGCCAAAGTTTTCCCAAACCTCAAATGCCTATTAATACACCTACCACCACACCCACAACTCAGTTTAACGAATAGCCAAGTAGTGAGGTGATAACAAAAAGGAGTAAAAAAGCATTACAAAAATAGAACTGAAAATATAATTGTGCTTTTCTACAAAAAAAACACATAACCCCATAAAAAGGGTGGGCCTCATGGACTCTTACCAATATGAATAGAAATGAATTTATCAGGTAAGTTCTTACATAAATTATGTTTTCTTTAATGTAATTGGCAAGAGTCCATGAGCTAGCGACGTATGGGATAGAAATACCCAAGATGTGGAAGTTCACAGAAGAGTCACTAGAGAGGGAGGGATAAAATAACAACAGCTATTTCCAACTGAGAAATTAAATCCACACAATAAGTAAGTTTTTCTTAAAAAACTTAAATCAAAAGCAGTAGAATCAAACTGAGACAGCTGCCTGAAGAACTTTTTCTTCCAAAAGACTGCTTCAGAAGAAGCAACATACATCAAAATGGTAAAAATAAGAAAAGTATGCAAAGAAGAACCAATTACTGATTTGCAAATTTGATCAACAAAGCTTCATTCTGAAAACGTCCAAGAAATGGCAACTGAACTTAGTAGCATGAGCTTTAAATCTCTGAGGCAGAGCCTGCCCTGCCTCCAAATAAGCCTTGAAAAACAAAAGCTTTAACCAGGATGCCAAAGAAATGGCAGAGGCTTCCTAACCTTTTCTGGAACCAGAAAAACAACAAATAGACTAGAAGTCTTTTGAAATCCTAGAAAACTCGATATAGAAATATAAAGCTCTTACCACATCCAAAGGATGTAAGGAACTCTCAAAGAATTCTTGAAGGATTAGACACAAAGAAGGAAAAACAATTTCTCTACTAATTTTGTTCAAATTCACACCTAGGAAAAAAAGAAGTCCACAAAACAACTTATCTAGATGAAAAAAATCAGATTAGGAGACACACAAGAGAGAGCTGATAATCAAAAACTTGTGTAGCAGAAGAGATAGTCAAAAGAAACAACACTTTCAAGAAAGTAGATAACCTTCAAATAAAATATAGGCTCAAAAGAGAAGAGCCTGCAACATCTTTAAACCAAATAAGTGTAAAGATTTAGTAGAGAGTGAGGATGGATCACAACTGCAGAGTATGCAAAATAAATGATTTGTATCACTTTTGGCAAATGGACTATTGAACAGCATAGACCAAGCTGCTTTCAGTGAAGTTGTTATTCTCAAGTAATTGAATTGCAGATCAGAAACTTGTCTGGCAACTAATGATGTAAATCAAAAATGCTGTTGAACGTCACAGCAATAGTATAAACATAAACAAAGGCCTGGATCAGAAGAAATGTAAAAAATAAAACAATTTCTTAGTAACAAACTTTAGTGTTCAGCTAGCTCCCAGTATGATAAATCTTGATAAAGAACAAGCAGAGTTCCAGAAAGCAGGTAGTGTTGCTATTAGTGCTGGTAGTAAGATATACAGTTCGTGTGAAGTGTAACTCTCCAGTTTTTAGACACTGTAGTTAGTTTGTCACAGAATGGTATACACATGTGCTGATAGTCTTGCGGTCAGTAGAGCAGGCAGGGGAAAAGCAAAGTTCAAGGTTTATTTGTACAGCAACAGCTTAAAGTAACTACAGTGCTTACCCCCCAGTCACCGGATGGTGTGTAATAGAAGCAGAATTAATTCTGAGAGGTCCTTGTACTTAGTCCGTGAGAGGTTGTTTGTAGATGAGTTGCACTGTTTTGCATGTGGAAGAGAGGTTGAAGGTCCGGTGTGTGAAAAATGCTTCAGTGGCTCAAATGAGATAGCAACTCAGAGAGAGAAGGCAGCAAACACACTGCAGTATGAAATAAGTCTCTGTTGAAGCGTGCACGCTAAAAAGAAAAACTTCGCCTCTGTAAAACTTTCTGTAGGCAAAAATGAGCATATGAACCGGCAGTAAAAATAAGTAATCCCAAGGTAGTAGCTGGTTCAGAAATTGGAAGAAAAGCAGACTGGTTTGTTTTCAGGAAAAACACACAGCAATTGGAAAACAGACACACTTCAGAGCTAGTCTAGAAACGTAATAATTAAGCACCTGTCTGCAGTCAGCTGATGCCTTAAGGTACAGGTAAGGCTGAAGTCAGGGTGAATGGAAAGGCATAGGTAAACATGGAGCGGAATCCAAACATAAAGGTGAATGGGAAAGGCATAGGTTAAAACATGAAGCGGAATCCTTACAATAAGACTCTAAAAAAGGATACATTAATAAATTAACAGGCTTGATACCACCAATAGCCTGAACAAAACAGTGAATATCAGGAAGTTAAAATATCTTTCTAGGAAATAAAACAGAAAGAACAGAGATGTGTCCCTTTATATAAATTTGCAGAGAAACTTATCCAAAACCATCCTGAAACAAACTGTAAAATCCTAGGAATTCTAAAAGAATGCCAAAAGAATTTATGAGAAGAACATCATAAAATATAGGTTTTCCAAACCTGATAATACATGTTCCTTGAAACAGACTTATAAGCCTGCAACATAGTGATAAAAACTGAGTCAGAGAAACCTCTGACTAAACACTAATCAATTTCCATACCATCAAATTAGTAATTTGAGATCCAGATGGAAAAATAGCCCCTAAAACAAGAGGGCTGGCCAAAGAGAAAGTGGCCGAAGGGATGGCAACTTGGACATCTAAACAAGATCCACATACCAAACCTGTGAGGCCATGCTGATGCCAATCAGAAACACATGAGACTGTTCCAATATGATCTTGGAAATCACCCTTGGAAGAAAAAAAACAGATGAAGTCAGGTTGCAAAACCAAGACACTGCTAATGCATCCACCATTTCTGCCTGAGTATCCCTGGACCTGAAAAGGTTACCTGGAAAATTGAGAAAAACATCTGTATAGAGATACCACTCTCCCAAGATGTAAACTGACGGCTGAGATAATCCACCCCCCAAATGTCTAAACTCTGAGATAAAAAAAATCGTAGAAAAAGACAGGAGGTGAATTCCATCTAAGAACATATTCAAGATACTTCTTAATTGCTTAAGGAACATTGAGTCCCTGTTTGTTGATTGACATATGCCACAGTTGTGATATTGTCTGTTTGAAAGCAAAAAATGAAAAAGTTCTCTCCTAAAAGAGGTCAAACCTGAAAGAACTCTAAAAAATTGCACAGAGTTCTAAAATATCTATTGGAAACCTTGCCTCTTAAAGTTTGCAAACCCCTTGTGCTGTCAGAGACCCTCAGACAGCTCCCCAACCTGTAAGACTTGCATCCATTAAGAATACAGTCCAGGAAGGACAAACAAAAGGAGGCCCCCTGAATAAAACGATGAGAGACTAATCACCAAAACAGAGAGAGTAGAGTGTTAGGATTTAAAAATATCAACTGATATCTAAAAACAATCCCTGTATCATTGATTCAGTATGCAAAGCAAAGACCTAAAACTTCCATGCACATAGCAACTGAAAGAAATGTTCTAGACTGTAATTTAGACAGGTTAACGCCAATTACAATTGACTTTTGTCCGATGAAGACATGAACACAGAATCCATCTAGAAATCCAAAAAGAAGTGACCCTTGTCTGAGGAATCATGAAACTCTTTGGTAAATGAAATCCTCTAACCATGTCTTGAAGAAACAAAAGATTCATGAGGAATTCCAAAAAAAGAAAAGTCCATATATTTAGATACTGCTCTTTCATATGTATGTATTGGGTACTTGTAAAGCACCCGTAATCACCCGTAAAGGACTCAAGACACTGCTCATTAATCAACCTCGGAAGGATGAAAGGCTGAATGGACCTCGCCAGGAACCGAACCTGCAACCCTCAGGTTGCTACAGAGCTCAGCCACAGTGCATTAGCATGCTGAGCTATCTGTCCAGCTTTAATTAAAAAAAAAAAGTTTAAGCTAATTACCAAGATAACCATCTAAATAAGGAAGCACCACAATACCCTACTGTCTGAAAACAGAAAGAAGAGCAATAAGAACCTTTGAAAAGATTCATAAAGCTGTCGCTAGACCCAAATGGAAAAGCAACAAATTGGTAAAGCTTATCTATAAGGAAAATCTCAGAATCCTCAAGTGGTCTGAATGAAATAAAACGACCTTGCAGAACAAAAAGGCATAATAGTCCTTATAATCACCAACTTAAAAGTTGAGACTCTAACAAAACAATATAAAAGTCTTCAGATCCAAGATTGGACTGAATAAACCTTTCGTCTTTGGGGACAAAGAATAGAATTGAATAGAAACCCAAACCCTGTCCCTGCTAAAAGAACTGGTATAATCACTCCTGAAAAAAAAATTCACACGAGTGTACTAGAAAGAAAAATTCTTCCCATAGGAAGGTCTCATTCTAAAAATCTATTCAAACCCTAAGAATAATATAGATGTTGGACTGAGTTCATCCCAAAAACAATTTAATCTGCTCCCCACCAGAAGGACTGGTTTGAGAACCGCACCTTTATTCAGTCTAATAACTAGAAAATATTTAGCATTTTTCTCCCAGAAGGATACAAAAAATGCTTTTTTTTAGCAGCTGATAAAAACAGTTGTTATTATTACCCAAATAAATGTTACACAACAAATTGGGATGTATTAACCCTGCCGGGAAATGAATCTATGACTCTTGGATCTAGAACAAGCATTTGTAGTCAGGACATTCACCAAGCTGATCTACATCACCGGACTAAAAGTAGGGCAGAAAAAAACTCTACACCTCCAGAAATAGTGGAAATAATAGAAATCAAACAAATTACTATCCTAACAAGATAGAGATAATAAAATATTTTTGAAATCATTAATAATAGATATAGTAAACATAATTAAATGAATACATCTAAAGTAACAGAGTTATATACTTGAGAATCTGAAACTGCTTATGCTAACTGTTCAACAAAGGTTGAGAGAACAGTAATGTCAGCCACAGATAAAGCTGAGCTAAAAATATAAACAGTATGTGAATATGCGCTACTAAGGTTATATTCAAATCTGAAGAATCCTGAAAATAAGTACCAATTTCCATAGAAATAGTAGTACAGTCCCAAGAGGGATTCAGAATAACCATTCTCTATAATATAATACAGATAGTATATTGAATAGGAAAAGACCTCAAGAGCAAAAATGTTAAAATCCAGATTTGAAAAGGATTATTAACATACGCCTAGATTACGGGTTCTGCGTTAGCTTTAAAAAGCAGCGTTAGGGTGTCCTAACGCTGCTTTTTACCGAACGCTGGTATTATGAGTCTGACAGGTAGAGGCTCACCGCTCACTTTTTTTCCACAACTCGAGGCTACCACAAATCCCTTTACGTCAATTACGTATCCTATCTTTTCTATGGGATTTGCCTAACGCTGGTATTACGAGTCTTGGAGAAAGTGAGCGTTAGAGCCTCTACCTCCAAGACTCCAACCGCAAAAAAAAGTCAGTAGTTAAGAGTTTTATGGGCTAACGCCGGAACATAAAGCTCCTAACTACAGTGCTACAAAGTTCACTAACACCCACAAACTACCTATTAACCCCTAAACTGAGGCCCCCCCACATCGCAAACCCTATAATAAAAATATTTAACCCCTAATCTTTCCGAGCCGGACACCGCCGCCACCTACATTATAGCTATGAACTCCTAATCTGCTGCCCCTAACATCACCGACAGCTATATTATATTTATTAACCCCTAATCTGTCCCCCCCAATGTCGCCGCCACCTACCTATACTTATTGACCCCTAATCTGCCAACCGGACATCGCCGCCACTATAATAAAAGTATTAACCCCTAAACCGCCACACTCCCGCCTTGCAAACACTATAATTAATTTTATTAACCCCTAGTCTGCCCTCCCTAACATCGCCGCCACCTACCTACAATTATTAATCCCTAATCTGCCACCCCCCAACGTCGCCGCTAACTATAATAAAGTTATTAACCCCTAAACCTAAGTCTAACCCTAACCCTAACACCCTCCTAACTTAAATATAATTTAAATAAAACAAACTAAAATTACTATCATTAAATAACTTATTCCTATTTAAAAACTAAATACTTACCTGTAAAATAAACCCCTAATATAGCTACAATATAAACTAATAGTTACATTTTAACTATTTTAGGATTTATATTTATTTTACAGGCAACTTTGTATTATTTTAACTAGGTACAATAGCTATTAAATAGACTACCTAGTTTAAATAATTACAAAATTACCTGTAAAATAAATCCTAACCTAAGTTACAAATACACCTAAAACTACACTATCAATAATTAATTAAATAAATTAATTGTTAAAAAGGACGCAAAATTGCGTACCTATTGGAAAAGTAATGTTTACAAATTGGTATCTATTTAGAAGAAGTGCCTCACGTATGTATGTAAATAATTATGGGGGTAACCCTAATGTTATAATAAGTAGAAAGGACAGCGAGGAAAAAATTGAAAATTACAAATTAAAAATTAAAATTATTAAAGGTTAAGAAGGTTAAAAAATCAAACAGAATGTTACATATCTAATAACTAGAAGAGGATTTGTTTATATGTATCTTCTTTGATTAAAAGTAAATTTTTAATTTTTTCCTCTTTGTCCTTTCTACTTATTATAACATTTAGGGTCACCCCCATAATTATTTACATACATACGTGAGGCACTTCTTTCTAAATAGATACCAATTTGTAAACATTACTTTTCCAATAGGTCGCAATTCTGCGCCTTTTTAACATATGTCTGACAGTAATTCAGACATTCACCTACACCGGAAGGAAACAACAAGACCGATGTCAACAATCCGGCAACTAACAGGATGTAAGAACTACACTAACTTCTGGTTTTGGCGATAACAGCCCACTTCCGGTTTAACGAAAATTCCACTTCCGGTTATCATTTCAGACACCAACAGCGGGTAACATCTATGACTAACCATTCTGAGTAAAAGGGTCACGATTATAGCATTGGGAGACAAGAATAGACATGACCAATAATATAACACTAATCTATCTTCAGAATTAAGTTTATTTATTATCATCTAAGAATGAGTTTAACATAGCACTTCCGGTTTGAACATATCCGGGTCATAGGGTCAGCATTTTGGCGCCAATTGTTTATGGCGCCAAAAGGACACAACCATTAATATATAAGGAGCAAACTCACCAACCATATGCTAGTCTTGAGAAAGGCCCTATAGGTGAGCTGAAACGCGTTGACAATATATGGTGAGATACATTTCAATTATTTGTAGTTTTTCTGTAAACAGTACTGCTCTATGTTGTTTTTATTTCTTTTTCACAGGATTTGAAGATTAACACCTTCACAGCATTTTAATTATACTATTTTGGATTACAATTACAGCATTTTTCCCAACTCGTCCTTTTAGTTTGGGAATCACTATAGTTGTTACTTTCACATCCTCCTTATTTAATATTTTTATATTTTTGTATTTTCATATTTTTTCACAAATTTTTGTATTTTTCACATTTTTTCAGAATTTTTTATTTTTTGGATTCATTTTGTATTTTTTTTCACTATCACACATTTTCATTTGGATTCTTGGACATATCTTTGTGTATTTGACTTTCTTTTTTCACACCCAGGAGGGAATCTGAGACATTGAGACACTTATATCACTTTAAACTATATCTTTGTATTATCATTGACTATATCTTTTATTTTCATTGACCTGCATTTTTTTATTATTTATTTTTTTTATTGATTGTATTTATTATTGTATTATTTATGGATTGAATTTTTAGTGTTTGGAAATCACTCTATTATCTAGCTGAAGAGTAGTCATTTTTTGTTTCATTGCCGTTCCTTGATACACATGTTCTTATCCTACTGCCCACTTTTTACAAATATTTTAATTATTCTGCTTTTAACCTTTATGTATTAACCATAAGTCATGGATCCATGCAATATTGTGTAATATGCTTTATATGTTATTAAACTTTTAAGTGATTTATTTAGATAATTTCAATACATATTCTCTATTATAACCATAGTTAACGTTCCTTTTGGACCTGGCCTTTGATTAGGCGCTCCTACAGCTTCTTCCTTGTTTGTATCAATGCACCTGTGGGTAGCTAGGGACCCACCTGTTTAGGAGCTAGAGGTCCACTTTTATTCGCGCTGTTAGATACCACCCAATACCCCACTAAATTACAAAGTAATCAGCTCTTTTACCAGCCCTTAAAAGGGCTTTTTGCAGGGCATTGCCCCAAAGTAATCAGCTCTTTTACCTGTAAAAAAAAAATACAACCCCCCCCAACATTACAGCCCACCACCCCACACACCCCTACTCTAAAACCACCCGATCCCCCCTTAAATAAACCTAACACTACCCCCCTGAAGATCACCCTACCTTGAGCCGTCTTCAGCCAGCCGGCCACCGATGGGCCAGAAGTGGACATTCCGGAGTGGCAGAAGTCTTCATCCGATCAGGGCGGAAGAGGTCCTCCAAACAGCAGATGTCTTCATCAAGCGGCATCTTCTATCTTCAATCAACCGGAGCGAAGCCATCTTGAATCCAGCCGATGCAGAGCCATCCTCTTCTTCCGATGTCCTAAGGCCGAATGAAGGTTCCTTTAAATGACGTCATCCAAGATGGCGTCCCTCGAATTCTGATTGGCTGATAGGATTCTATCAGCCAATCTGAATTAAGGTAGGAAAAAATCTGATTGGTTGATGTAATCAGCCAATCGGATTGAACTTCAATCCGATTGGATGAGCCAATAGAATGCGAAGTCAATTCTATTGGCTCATCCAATCAGCCAATATAGGTGTCGGCGATGTTAGGGACACCATTAGCTATAGGTTCATAGCTATAATGCAGGTTGTGGCGGTGTCCGGAGCGGCAGAGTTAGTGGTTAATAATATAATGTAGGTGTCAGCGATAGGGGGGGGGCGGCAGATTAGGGGTTAATAAGTGTAAGATTAGGGTGTTTAGACTCGGGGGTTCATGTTAGGGTTGTTAGGTGCAGACATAAAATTAATTTCCCCATAGGAAACAATGGGGCTGCGTTAGGAGCTGAACGCTGCTTTTTTGCAGGTGTTTGGTTTTTTTCAGCCAGCTCAGCCCCATTGATTCCTATGTGGAAATCGTGCACAAGCACGTTTAGCCATCTTACCGCTACCGTAAGCAGAGCTGGTATTGCGGGTTGAAGTGGAGCTAAATTTGGCTCCACACTCACTTATCTGAGGCTAACGCAGCCATTCAGACAACTCGTAATACCAGCGTTGTCTTAAGGGTGCGCTGGAAAAAAGGCTTGTTTAGCACCGCGGGTCTATACCGACAAAACTCATAATCTATGCGATAGTTAATAGGAGGATAAGACTCCTAAAATCTATAAATAACAAATTTCCTTAACAAAGAACAAAAAACTGTTCAAATGAAAAATAAGGAGAATTTTTTTTTTTTTTTTTTTTTTTTTTTAATTTAAAGTTTTTATTATTGATCATTGTAAAGTAACAGAAAACGTCATTTGGGAGACACAGCTCCCATACAATGCGATTAGTAATATTTACAAGTTTTATATATATACATAACATCGATCTATAACTACTTCCAAGTTCAAACTGATTTAGCTATTTCAGCCCTAAGCAGAATAACAAAAAAAAAAAAAAAAAAAAAAAAGCAAAAACATAAAGAAGCAAAAAAGGAACGACAGAAAAAACCTTGCAAAGAAAGATTACTCCTCTTTTAATTCTAAACTAATTTGATTATTCTTATATAAGATCGTCTACAGAAACTTGTTATGTTCCTATCTAAATACCTCAGCTGTTCAATCTCTTCAAGGTGTGTTATTTACCACTTCTAGCTATTTCTGGGGTACCCCCTTACTCTTACTACATATGTCTGAGCGAATTTCTAATAAATGAGATTATTCTGGTGGTTCCTAATTCTGAGCAGTTACCATTCCTTGTTATGGGTGACAAACAATCCAACCTATACTGAGGGCTAGGAATTATCCATGTCAAGTGGGCGGGAGGTGGGGGAGGGAGAAGAAAAAAAAAAAAAAAAAAGGGGGGGGGAAGAGAAGGAAAAAAAGTAGTGGGATAAAGATAGAAGACCAACCATTCCCTTCTTTCCTAACATAGCCAGCTTCTAGGAAACCGACTCCGTTCTATTTGTTGTTGGAACCAAGAGGAAAAATTAAAATGTCGCACTACCTGTTTTTGTACATCCATAGAGAGTGAGATAATATAGGACTTCCATTTATTGAAGAATCTGGATACTTGTTTTGGATTAATAGATCTTGTATTATATTGCTCCAGCACCATTTGATACTGGACTTCTTTCAAGAATTCTGTAAATTTGAGTGATTTATGATTCTTCCAATTTCTTAAAATTAAATTTCGGGCTGTCAAAATAAGTATATTCATAAATCTATTGTTGGGTAGGTCAAATGTATATTTGCAAAAAAACAGTATCTGATGAAGCGTCAGTTTAATCCTAATTCCCATTATCCTGGACGCCCAGAAATTTACCTTCTGCCAGAATTGGGCTACTTTGGGACAAGCCCAAAAAGAGTGTATGTAATCTGCATATTCCTTACTGCATTTGAGACATTTCCTCTTTTCCCAGCTCCATTTTGCTAGCCTGGCTGGGGTAAGATATGCCCTGTTTATTAATTTTATATGGGATTCTTTCCAAGTGTAAGTGTATGTTGCCCTAGCTGCTAGGGAGATACTTTGTACTATATCCTCGGGTTCTACTTTTAGTTTTTCTTTTGCCTATTTTACTGAAATATCTACAAGATTTTTCTGACCCCCTTCCTTCATTATGGCTTGGTAAACTTGGGAAATAGTATTAACCCCATCACTATATTGTGAAATTATAGTCTTCAAGTGTTTACTATCTATCCCCACTCCTGTATCTAGTCTCAGTTTCTCCACCCAGTGTCTAATTTGTAGGTATGCAAAAAAACTGGACCTTGGGAGATGGAATTGGTGAGCTATGTTCTCAAATGATCGAAGTCTCAAGTCATTATTTTCACATATCTGTATTACATACTTCAATCCGTATCTAGCCCATAAATAAAAAACCGAAGGTTCACAAGCTATCGGGAAACTCGGGTTACCCACTAGGGGTAAATATTCTGATTTCCTAAAATCTACACCCAGTTCCTTGCATGTTTTCTGCCATGCATGCACAATGTATTTAAACGTACACATCTGGTATACTTGATCTGGAAGTCTATTTGCTGCATGATGGAGGATCGCCTTTAGACTGAATGGTTTTATAAGTGCAGATTCTATCTCATAAAATGAGCTTAGACCCTTTTCGGTGATCCAATCCAAGGCAAATTTTACTAGTGTGGCGTAGTTATATAATTTTACATTAGGACATGCCATACCTCCAAAAGCTTTAGGGAGTGTTAATTTAGATAGTGAAATTCGAGATTTCTTACCTTGCCATATAAAATGATTAAATAGCCTATTAAGCGTGACTAGGTCTTTCTTATATAGTAGGAGCGGGAGATTCTGCAAAAAATATAAAAGCTTAGGAAAGAGCACCACTTTAATTAGCATAGTTCGTGCAGTGAGTTACAAGGGAAGCTTAGCCCAGTTTTGTAGTTTCAAAGCCAGTGCTTTAATGCACTGTTTAAAGTTCAGATCGTACCACCTATTGGGGTCCCTACTCAATGTGATTCCCAAATACCTTATCTGAGAAGTTTCTAAGAATGGATGATTACAGGGAACTACAGGCTTGCGTATCCACATGATCTCTGATTTTTCATAATTGATTTTGTAGCCTGAGAAGGAGCTAAAGAGATTACATAGTTCCAACAATCGAGGAATGGCTATCTTTAGATTACTAAGAAAAAGCAGAAGATCATCTGCGAACAACGACAGAACTAACTTATGTCCTCCTAACTGAATACCCTGCAGTTCTTTTCTCAATAGTAATGCCAGAGGTTCAAGGGATAGATTAAAAAGAAAAGGGGACAAAGGGCACCCCTGACGAGTGCCCCGCCCCAAAGTAATTTTCTCAGTAAGTTCTCCATTTACTATAAGAGCAGAAGTTGGCCCCTTATATAATTGTGTGATAAATTGTTGAAAGGAACCAACTATACCGAACTTTCCCAATGTTGTTAATAGATGGTCCCATATAATGGAATCGAATGCTTTTTCCGCGTCGATTGCAAGTAAAGCAAGATCTGGCTTGGGAGAGGGCCTTTGTCTTTCTATTTTGTTCCAAAAATAATCTAGGACCAATTGTGTTTTCCTAATATTTTTGACAGAACTCCTACCCGTCATAAAGCCTGTCTGATCCGGATGGACCAGACCATCTAGAGAAGTTTTTAATCTACCGGCCAAGATATGTGTCAAGATCTTGTAGTCTTGGTTCAAGAGCGAGATAGGCCTATATGATGTAGTTAACTCTGCATCTTTACCTTTTTTGGGAATTAAGACTATATTGGAAGCTGCAAACAGCGTGGATTGAGGTTTATTCCTGATAAAGTAGTCGTTGTATAGCTTAACTAAAACCGTCGGGATCTCTTCAGAGAGTAATTTATAGAATTCTGCCGGCAAGAAATCTGGTCCTGGGGCTTTCCCTAACTTCAGCTTCTGGATGGTGTTTGCTATTTCCTCCACAGTAAAGGGTTTATTAAGCTCTTGGAGATCCTCTTTCTTAATTTGAGGCAAGGATATTCCTTGCCAAAAATGCTGTTTAGAGGATATATTGATCTGTTTCTGCGCATATAGTTCTTGGAATGTTTGAAAAAAGGCTTCTCTTATTCCTGGGGGATCAGAGACTCTAGTATTCCTATATTTAACTGCTGCTATATAATTTTTTTGCTGTCTGGTATTAACGATCCTTGCTAGGTATTTAGCTGAGACCCCATGTACTCCCTTGTACATTGCCTTCAACTTTAAATCCTCTGAAGCAGAGTGTTGTTTCAAGAAAAGATCATATAGGTTTTTACTATCTTTATATTTTTGCCACTGCCCAGGCGAAGGATCAACCAGATATCTCTTATAGTTATTAGTTAAAGTATTTGCTAATTGCTCCTCCCTTTTCCCCCAGATTGCCCTCATTTTTGCTAAATATGCCTTAATCTCTCCCCTAAAGACTGCTTTTGCAGTTTCCCAGAGGATTTCTGGCCTATCCAAGTAGTCTTGGTTATCAATCACAAATTGATGCCATCTCTTTTGGATCCATTTTTTAAAGTGGGGGTTATTATAGAGATATTGAGGAAAGAAAAACTTGTTTGGCGAAAATACTTTCCCAGTTAATCCTATCTCTAGGGAAATGATAGCGTGATCGGAGATCACAATATCCTGAATTTCTGCCAGCATCTTCATTTTCAGCATATGTTTTGAGATTAGAAAAAAGTCAATCCTTGAAAACGAAGCATGTGCCCAAGAAGCACATGTGTACTCACGACTATCCGGGTTCTGTACCCGCCAGATATCTTGTAAGACTAAGGTTTTAGTAAAACCTTCAAGGATATCCTTTCTCCTGTCTTTCCTCATCCCCGACCTGGTTTTTGATCTATCCAATACCTTGGAAGAGGTCAAGTTAAAATCACCGACAACTATCAGGTTACTCCCAGAGTACAAAAACAATTTTAATCTCAATTCTTCCCAGAAATATTTATCCATAACATTGGGGCCATATACATTGCAAAAAATAAAGTTAGTACCATTTACTTCCATCTCCACACAATTGATACCGCCCGTATTGGGTCAATTTACTAATTTATAACTTTATAATCTAGTTGTTTTCCGTATAAGAATAGCTAAGCCTCTATTTGACTCTTGTCATATACGTTATAGAGGACCTCCCCAACCCATTGTAGACCTTAAGTATAATAGCCTCCTTAGGTCTGAGGGAGAGTCTCCTGAATAAAGGCTATATCAGGATTCTGGAGTCCTAAGTGTCTAATAACCAGTTTCCTTTTCCCTTGGAGAAGAAATTCCTCCAATGTTCCAAGATAAAAGTTTTAACTTAACCATTTAGACTACTAGGCGGTAAAGAAAAAGCAGAGGAAGAGAGGGATAGGAGAAAAAAAAAAAAAAAAAGAAAGAGGAGGGGGAAAGAAAACGAAAAAGGGATACCCCCCCTCCCTTGCCACCGAATTGTCACTTTTCCATCTTTCCACCCCTTCTGTATATGTTTGAATGTTCTTAACAAAACAACCTTCATTTATCATATTTGTCATCATCGGCTTTGAAAACCGCCATTCGTTCGCTGTTTAGGGCTCCTTTAGTAGTTACCCTTGACTATACTCCTATATTCTGACAAAATAGCTTGATCTCTTCAGGTTTTTATAAACTATGGGATTTGCCATCTTTTTCTAATATCACTTTAGCAGGGTAAACTAACCTCGCCTTAAGATTGGCCTTTGATCATTCGAGAGCAATAAGGGGCCATTTCCCTGCGTTTAGTTTGAGTCTCCATTGAGAAGTCTTGGAATAGTAATATTTCTGTTAGGGGCCAATCATGATATATTATTTTTACGATATAACCCTAAGGATATGAAATTTATCTTGAAAGTTCAAGAATTTGATAATGACAGGTCTAGGCCTTGACTTGTCCCTCTAAATTGCTTCTAGGCTGGCCCAGCCTATGGGCTCTCTCTATTGGAATCCTGACCATTCTCTATTAGTGCTCCCTACAAGTTTTGGGAGTTGTGTAGCTGCAAATTTATCAGATCGTGGTATTCCGCGGTTTCCGGAAGCCCCACGACCCTCAAGTTATTACGCCTTGGGCCCTATCCTCTAATTCCTCAATTTTGGCTTGAATCACGGAGAGTTTAACCATCATGTGCATTAACCATTTGGTCTTGTGTTGTAAATCTGTCCTCTATATCAGATACTCCTGACTCTACCTCATTCATACGACTTGAAAATTGTTTGATTTCATTTGTGACAGTTGCCATTTCAGTTTTTAGAGCTTCAAATTGTGGCATCACTAGTTCTGAAATCTGCTGATGAGTAGGTATTATCTGAGCCACTCACCCCTGTATCATCTGATTGAGTAAGTCTGAACAACTCTCATTGGGTTTAAGTTTTTTTTCTCTTGATTGAGTGGCATATTGGGGGAGGTGGTTTTAGTGTGTGAGATAAATCTTTCCATATAGATGAATATGTGAGAAACAAAAATACCCAAGATCTCAATTAACAGATACTTAGAAATTGTTAATTCTTATCTTGATCTTGGATCTTTTAGTGTGAGTTATTTATCCTATTTAGGCGAGGCTACTCGCATGAAAACTGTGTATGTGCTAAGGGAAAAAAAGGAGAGAAAAAAAGTCTAGCTGTTAAACCAGGGTAGAGCCGATCGTGAGGTGAATACTAGTGGTCAACAACAACAAAAACCAAAAAAAAAAAAAACCCTGTAATACCAAATGGTAGCTAGAAGAGGATAAGAACAGAGGCGTTTCTCCCTTCCTCTCTGCCTCCCTATTCCCCCTCCACTCCCTCCTTCAAAAAGGTTCTTATTTCAGATTTAAACTGTGAAACAACCAACCAACAAAACAATACAAACTGTGTTAAAAATTCAAACTATACTTTACATATCGTATAAGCAGGTTATTGTGAATACAGTGCCTTCTGCTTTAATTATTTTTTGGGGGCACAATAAAGTACTCCACAGAAGAGGGTGAGGTGAATATGTGAATACCACCTCCGAAACTTGTAGTAATCTCAATCTATTAGTTCAATGAAAAAGAATAGACTGAACCAAGTAGCCACTTAATATCTAACCAGTTCCTTGCTTACTATTAAAAAGAAAAAAACGGAAAAAGCTTCAATGCCAGGCAACCAGGTGATTACCCTACTTAAGGCCAGATATTTAACCCTGTAAACCACAATTTGTTCGGTTATGTGTTACTCTTTCTCTGTAAAAGAATAAATACCTTTGTCACATGGTGTTTTAAACTAAAACCCTGCCTAAGCAATATGTATACTGAAAAAGAAGATTTTAACACCCCTCAATAGAGAAATTTTCTCAAAAATTAGCAGTTGGGTAGAGTTGTCATATCAGCTAGACAGTGCAATGAAACAGTTAGATAATTAGTGAGACCATAAGCCAATTACACAAAGGTTCCAACTGCTTAGGTTCTTTTTGTATAGTTTCAGAACCTTTAGAAGTAGCCTTTGTCTAATACCAATTATATATATAGCATATCTGCAAAGTTGACTTTAAGAGCTACATTCTAAATCCCTTGGTTTAAATACCTTTGCTGTTTTTAAATACCGTAGTCCCCTAAAGTCAATTATATGAATTGGTGAAGACTGATATTCAAAATATCGTTTTCCCCACTCTCCACAGTCCCTTTTTGAATTAAAGAAAAAACGTCTTTAGATTTTGTCAGCTTATGGAATAGGAGAGTGTCTCTCTAGAAAAAAGGTTATAAGTCCCCCAGGGACCAATATAAAGCAGTCCAGCTTCGTGATATTATGTATATTGGGAAATGCTTCACCCACACTTGGGTACCTCTTTATAATCAAGCGGGGATACAGTTAAGTTGTTGCAGTCTGTTATATATTGAGTGAATTTAGTTTTTCTTATAGATTGCAAACTTTTTAGTTTGTGAGCAACACCTCGCTATATTCAACTGTTATAGCGAGTTATATGGCAGTTCTTAATCAGTCCCCTGTAAGAGGGGTGTAAGCGGGTGATCTTACCGGACCGTAGCAGTATAGACCCTGTCCCTGCTACCTGCCTCTGCTCGTGGTCTCCTCTCCTCTCAGCTTTACAGTTCTCAGGCTGCTCATCTACGATACTTCCTGCAATAGAGTATCGCTGCCGTCCCAGCTTGACCTCGCGTCCTTACACCGCCAAGCCTCTCTTTGATTCCTGTTTGTTTCCGTAGCTCCGGACCCTCGGCACACAGCACAGCCCGGAACCAGCCTAACAACACCGCCACTTCTCAGCTCCTGACTACCGATCAAGGGAACGATGTTGCAGTGAGTGTAGGGGCCGCCGATCCCGGATATCTCCGTGGTCCTCTGCCTCCACCTCAGCAGCTCCGTTTCCCCTTCCTTTAGGTTTTAAGGTAAGTCAGATTTGTTGTAGGTCTTTAACCAGATAGCTATGTGCCAGAACGCCTCCTGGCGTATTGACTCTGCTCCTGAGTCCTGTCCTACCATTAAGGAGCCGGGTTCTGCAGACAAAGTATCCAAGCCAGGTGGATTGTTTCTGGCCAAGAAATAGCGCCAGGTGGGGGGTGTTGGATAGTGCCCTTTATCAGAGCAGCATGCTAGCGTCCATCTTGCTGCTAGCTCCTCCCCTTCCGGACTCTTGAGCTTACTTCTATTGTTTTAATAAGGAGAATTTTTAACAAACTGTCTGATACAGGATCTTTTGAGCCAAAGAAACCTTCATCAGTAGAATGCTGCTGTCGGTATAGAATTTTTTTTTATTAAATACTTAACAATTTTGAAAAGACCTCATAAGTTTACTTAAAGGCATAAAGCAGCTCATAAACTTTTATGATATAAGCAACAATGTTGATGTTTGCAGATGAAATTAAGTACATGAACTGAATATGTAAAAAACAGTTAAATGTCATTGTACATGTAGAAAACATTGCTAGCATAAAACCATGATAAATAAATGCCACATAATTGAGCTGAAGAAATAACAACAGCGTTAATAATGAAAAGAACACTTAGCTTTGTAGAATTGTGTTTCCAGGGCATCGTAGCTTCTACAGTAACAACAGAGTCAGGATCAGAATGAGACATCTCGCAAAATGTACACAGAAAAAAGAAAAATAACATTAGGCAAAAACAATCAATCTCCACAATTTAATAGTTCAGTAGAGAAAAACAAAAGATAGTTAAAAAAAAAATTTAAATAAAAAAAGCAGGCATAATAGCTTTCAAAGTTCATGAGCAATAGAGGGAGAGGTGTAAAATAACTAAAATTTGGCGCCAAGAATGACGCATTACGCAAAAAGAAGTTAAAACATTTTTGGCGCAAAACTAACACCAGGAAATGGACACATCTCGCGTCATAACCAACTCGATTTTGCGCCAAAACAACTAGCGTCAACAAAGACGCAGGAAATTATGAAATCTGCGCCATCAAAGGCAACAACTTTGCACCAAAAAATACATATATTTAAAACTTTATATTAATACATAAAGCGCCAAACCATAGCTGAGAGTGTCCTGTAAATAATGATACATACTTACCGAAAGACACCCATCCACATATAGCACATAGCCAAACCAGTACTGAAAACTATCAGCAGAGGGTAATGGTATATAAGAGTATATCGTCGATCTGAAAAGGGAAGAAGGAGATGAATCCCCTATGACCGATAACAGAGAACCCCTTGAAAAGATTTCCCGTGAGAGAAACCATAAAATCAATAGCCAGATACCAGGGGTGAAACTACAGGGGGTGCAGAGGTCGCAATTTTTTTGTAATAAAAAAAAGTTGACCAGCCACTGCCTACACTGATATCATGTGAGTGTGACATGATGTTTCACTAGAGTCTCTGACTACAGGGGTTAGTCTTTCTGTTTTACCCATTGGTGTTTATGTGTGTGTGTGTGTATGTATGTGACTGTTTGTGTATTTATGCATGTATGTTTGTGTGTGTGTATGTTTGTGGAACCAGCAAATTACAGACCTTGTTACTACAGCATGGGGGGGAGGGGGTAAACAGTGTCACTATACAGTACCACTATATATAGTACGGGGGCTGGACTATGTCACAGACTACTGTGGTCACTTATAAAGTACTGGGGCAGGTAGGGTCAGGCCAGCCATCTCACCGGCAGATTACAGACTGTGTCACTGACTCACTATATACAGTACTGGTGGGTTAAACAGTGTCACTATATACAGTAATAGGGGGTCAGACCATCTCACAGACTGTGGGCACATCCTTTTGCAGACATGTAATCTGATTCACATTTTTTTCTGTGTTAAATGTTTTTAAAAAAAAAGTTTTATATCCAAATTCACTTTTTGGGGTGGGGGGGGGGGGTCCTTCTTTCGATTCTTGCACCTGGGCCCTGTGGTTTCTAGTTACGCCTCTGGCAATACTCTCTTTACATCCCTTTGACAAACACTGTACTCTGAGAGGAATTGGGCTTCAGAATGCTTAGAAGCCGCTTATAATAGAAGAAATCATAAAATCAAGCACAAATTTACTTCACCACCTCCATAGGAGGCAAAGTTTGTAAAACTGAGTTGTGGGTGTGGTGGGAGGTGTATTTATAGGCATTAGAGGTTTGGGAAACATTGCCCCCTCCTGGTAGGAATGTATATACCATACGTCACTAGCTCATGAACTCTTGCCAATGACATGAAAGAAAGAACCATTTATTCAATGTTGAAAGAACATACAACTCCTGTAAGACTAAAATACAGACTTAAAGGGACATTCTGCACCAGAATTTGTATTTTTTAAAAAGATAGATAATCCCTTCAGCACCCATTCCCCAGTTTTGCATAAACAATACTGTTATATTAATACACTTTTTACCTCTGTGATTACCTTGTATCTAAACCTCTGTAGACTGCCCCTTTATTTTAGTTCTTTTGACAGATTTGCATTTTAGCCAATCAGTACCTTCTCATAAGTAACTCCACGGGCGTGAGCACAATGTTATCTATATGACACACATAAACTAATGTGAAAAACTGTCATATGCATTCAGATAAGAGGCGGGCCTTCAAGGGCATAAAAATTACAATGTGAGCCGACCTAGGTTTAGCTTTTAACTAAGAATACCAAAAGAACAAAGCAAATTTGATTATAAAAGTAAATTGGGAAGTTGTTTAAAATGACATGCCCTATGTGAATCATGAAAGTTCAACTTTGTCTAGACTGTTCCTTTATGTGTCTGACCGGCTATCCCTAACATCAGTCAATAGTAATACTATGGAGTATTGGACAGGGGACAATGGACAAATTAATGGTCAGACCCGTTGTATATTATTAAAAACAGTGGGAGCTTAGTAACCAAACAATATAACTCCTCCCCCCTCATTTCTGCACCTATTTTGGCGCTAAACAGCATAAACAAATGAACAAATCAATTTTGTCAAACCAATAATTTATTTTATATCCGTTTTGTCCAATAACATATGTGACTGTGTATTAAATGACTCAATGAATTAGCAAAATTTGGATGAATTTCTATTCATCCAAAGCCACATCTCTAGTTACAAACAATTCAGAACACAGGGCTTTATTCTACTCTATATTTCATCCAACCTGTGTCTGGTGCTGCAATACAAATTGTCTAAAATGTTGACTTCAAAGGAAAAACATAAACAATTTATTTCAACTGACCTCATCCCCTGCCCCTAGAATCTGAATGGTGCCAGTCGTATACTGAAAAGTCCTATTTTTATTGTATTGCATAATGTCCGGCTACCATATGTTTCTTCATGTTTCTATACAAATTATGTTTTCTAAACGAGTTATATTTACAGACAGAAACAAAGAAACATAAGTTTTGACAACAGATAAGGACAAAGGCCTGTCCATATATTTTTTCTGAAGCATAAGCTTACACGAAAATTAAACACCTTTTGCTTTTCTGTAAACATTGCTCTTTGCTCCATGATCAATAAATGTGCCAAAAAGCAAATTCTGTAACCTGCAAAGCTGCAAATCATAACAAACTGTTCAATTAATCAACCACCTTTTCTTTTAAAGGGCAATGAAAGTCAAAATAAAATGTGCATGATTCAAATAAAGTTTTTTATTTTTCTTCTCTTTATATCCTTTGTTAAGGATAAGCCTATTTACATATCCTCAGAAGCAGCAATTTATTACTGAGAGCTAGCTGGCGATTGGTGGCTACTCACATACATCATTTGTTATTTAATCATCCTTAGTGTTAGTGCAATTCAATATTAAAAACAATATCTAACTATATATTGACTTTTGAATTTTGTGTTATACTTTAATTTAATTAACACACATCATTAAATAAAGCACAGAAAATTACATGCAAAACAGATTTTTCTTTTGTATTGTGTTAGAAAGAAGAAATCCAACGAATACATTGTGATGAACATAAATAATGAAACAATGTATAACATAGTGCACTTGTGCTTGGTTATCTTTTTAGAAAAATAAATAGTAATATGATTGGTTTGTAACAAATAGTTTTCATTATTTTTTGCCATAGTAGATGTTTTAACTTCTCATACAAAGTTTAGTGATGGAATATTGTTGACTCAATTGTAGAATATAGAATTAAAATATATTTTAAGCCCTTAGCATATATCATTAAAGGGACAGTCTACACATTAGTCATCTTAAAGTCTTACCTTAGATTAGGCTGCAAATAGTCTCCTGCACTCCTTCTATATCATGCAGCAGGAATAGTAAAACAGTTTATTGTTTCTGGACAGTTTGAAATGGCTGCCAAGCTCCACCCACCGATGACATCATGATCTGGGCTGCATCTATGCACTCTGCTAAATAGCATTGAAGGTCTATTGAATCCAACTAGTGAGCCTTTTGTGATTGGAAGCAATATGCAGCCCAGGTCGTGATGTCTTCAGTGGGTAGAGCTTGGCAACCATTTTAAACTGGCCAGAAACAAAATTAATTTCAAAATAACTCTTTTACCGTTCCTGCTGCATGATATAGAAAGGGTGCAGAAGGCTATTTGCAGCTTAATCTAAGGTATGACTTTAAGATGACTAAGCTGTAGACTGTCCCTTCAAATAAAGTACAGAAAAGGCAAAAGAAATTACTTGCAAACACTGATTTTTATTTTTTAAGCGTTTGAAAAAAAAAATCTGAATAATACATTGTAACAAACAAATACTGCAGCAGATTATTAAAGGGACACTGAACCAATTTTTTTTTCTGTCATGATTCAGATAGAGCATGACATTTTAATCAATTTTCTAATTTACTATTATCAATTTTTATTTGTTCTCTTGCTATCTTTATTCTAAAAGCAGGAATGTAAATCTTAGCAGCCAGCCCATTTTAGGTTCAGCACCATGGATATCATTTGCTTATTGGAGGCTTACATTTATACACCAATAAGCAAGCATAACCCAGGTTCTCAACCAAAAATGGGCTGGCTCCAATGCATCACATTCCTGCTTTTTAAATAAAGAAAGCAAGAGAACAAAGAAAAAATGATAATAGGAGTAAATTAGAATGTTGCTTAAAATTGCATGCTCTATCTGAATCATGAAATTTAAAAAAATGGGTTTAGTGTCCCTTTAACAAAGTGCGCCTGTGCTTGATTATTTTTTAGGAAAATAAATAATGTGATTGATTTGTAACAAATATGTTTGAATATTTTTCAATAGTGTAAATAGCACTACTCATCCAAAATGTAGTGATGGAATATTAGTATATAGTTGAATCAGTAGTAGAATAAAGAATTCACATATCGTTTAAGCCCTTAGCACATGTTTTTTGCCCATCTGTGACACATTTTACATCATCTGTCAAGTAGAGAGATTGATGGGGCTGAGACACCAGCACATAAAACAGGTCTCATCCCTGAAAACCCTCTTGACGTCAGTGCTACAGACAATATACTGAGCATTTTAATTCCTACATGATCAGGAGCTTATTGCCAGCTCCAGCAAAGCAAGGGGTGTTTTCTGTGGAAGCCATTACTGTTTCTGCAAAGCATAATGAATACATTTCTATGACTGTGTGGGAACTTGCTTTTTTTGCTGCAAGGGAAAAAACTGAATGCTGCACTCTCCATAGGTGGCACTAGGGAATAAAAAGCAGCACACAGCTTTAGATTGGCAAAAAAAAAAGGAAAATCATTTTGAATCTGACTGCCTGGAAGAAAGGATTCTGCTGGCAAAAGGAGCAGACATGTCTGCAAAGGAAAGGCAAAAAATGAGAGTCACAAAGGATAGCGTCACATTGCTACCATGCTTTTATTTTGTGGAGGTAAGTGAAAAAAAGAGACTTATGCCTGGGATGTATAATACTAATAATTGTTATTTGTATCCATGTCTGAGAATCAAGCTTGTTATATTTCTGTAAATCTGTCTATGCTTCATGCAGCTTGCAAATATTTGAGGGTTATCACTGTAGTTTATTTCAAGAGGATGCAAATACAGGGAAATTGCTTTGCATGATCTGGGCATCTGTCAGACAAACATTGCTTTAGGCACTATACAGGTGAAATGCATATATCTTTTTCTTTTTTAAAAAAAAACAACCAACTGAGCAATTTATGATTTTTTTATTTCAGTTTCCATTTTCTGTGTCTTATATCAAAACTGTTGAATCATCTAGTGAATATGATTTGATAATATGGCTTATAATGGGCAATGTGTGTTTGGGCAATATATCAGACATGTCTAAACCAATGTATGTGATTGAAATAATGATATATATATATATATATATATATATATATATATATATATATATATATATATATATACATACATATCTCTCTCTCTCTCTCTATATATATATATATATATATATATATATATATATTGTACAATATTAACATTGTAATGTAGTCACAGTTTTTCCAGTTTTTGCTATTCTTATATTTTTAATATGTTTATATGTTAAGCCTAGAAATAGGATTCTCAAATCTGATTGATTTCTTGGGAGGTAACTGGATTTTTATGCTAATGAAGGTCAAACACGTCACCTATGTTTTGGCCCAGTTTAATCAAATGTGGAAGGTCAGACTTAATCATGTGATGACAGTAAATAAATGCAATTATTATTACCTGGTTCAGCACCAGTGCATTGTTTGTCATTCTGAAGTGTGATATGGCCTTGCAAGAACCAATAAAAAACCTTTCTATAGAAGAAAAAATGAATATCATTGAAACCATGGTTCATTAAACATTATAGGTCTCATACTTATTAAGATACATTATTCGTAACTGAAAATGCAAAATTAAAAAATGATATATTATTAAACACATATACATTATTGAGAATAGAGAGGCACAAACAGGTAAAAAAATCATACAATAGTAACACTGTCTTCTAATTTATCAAAGTTGTTTATGATTAATTAAATGCAACTTATGAGTATATGTTTGGCCCCTTTAAGGAGATAAAATGTCACACCCATGCACAATGAAATGCCACTCCTGAGAGGACACATTCAATACCAATACACCAATCAGCATACATTACACAAACGTATATGATGTTTAACTTTAAATATGTGTTTAATACTTTTGCAGAGGGTGAGCACATTGTTATAGTTTTTCTAATTAATTTAAATTTTAAACATTTATTGATATAACCAAATAATATTCCCTTAGTAGAAATATAAACTCAGTGTAAATGAATATATATATAACAAAACAAAGATGCATTCATACTCTGTAACTGTGCATGGGTAAAAGCAAATCAGAACACTGGAATAGTATAGATTAGGAAAGCAATTTATTCATATTAGGGGGTCATATTGCTTTTGTTTAACTTAGTAGTTACATGCAATAATATATTCTAATGATTAAAAACACAATTCTATATAAACTAATTTTGACTTGGAATTTTTTCAGAAAAATTAGTGCCACAGTATTAGATTTATATAGAAATTACACAGCGGTTACAAAATGAATAAAATGTATGCTAGTCAAAGTGGGGTACTTTGTGTATTGCCAATGGAAGTGGCAAAGTTTTGGGTTAGGGAATTTGGGTATATCTAAATATCACTGGGGCAGAAGCCCCTGGACTTCAGGTTGCAAAAGTCAAGTATAATTTTTGATGATCTGGAAATTTCAACTGCAAAAGTATTTAGAAAAATACCAGGTACCATAGGGTAAGTTATTATTGAATAGTAACTTTATCCTGATTACCCAGAGCGAACATTTAATGTGCTTGCAGAGTGCACCTCTAATTACATAATATGCTTTATCAATGATCATTCTCAGCTATGGTTGTTCACACCATGGTATATGGGTAATAATACTTTATAATATATGTTGCTACAGCACAACTTGTGTATCTGTAGAATTACTAAATACTTCTAACCAACATAAAAGATAGAGCTGTACAACCCTAACATACTATATTGATCCACTTAACAATATATATCCATAAAAAAACTCTGAATTTGGCATCTTGTGCATGCACCGGTCTCAGAGCCTAGGCAGCTGCTGTTTTCTATATATGCACTGGACACACTTTCATGTCAATTAAAGGGACATTAGACAGTACATAATTGCTAGATACAATGATGTATTTAAAGAAAAGATTAGTCTGCGAATAACATGTAGATGTAGTTTTAAAAGTTTCATTAGCTGCTTAAATATTGACAACATAAGTGTAAAGTTTTAGTGTCTATAAAACATAGGGAGCTACCATGTTGTAACTTAGGTTACTTTTTCTGCTGTAGCCAATTAAGGACAGTTATAAATAGGTCACTAGAGTGTGCAGCCAATGGCTGTGTGGAATATAACAGTGTTCTGCACTTCACTTCCATTTTTAACAGGAACTGAAAAACTCACAATTTCAGAATGGAATTACAGGAAAGGGAACAAAATAAATAATGAAAGTATATTGCAGATATATATATATATATATATATATATATATATATATATATACTGTATATATAAATTTTAAATTACCATCTCAAAGTGTATACTGTACCTGTAAGTTTGTGTACTGAATGTACTCACCAATCAGTAGTTATTGAAACTCAAGAATTGAATCCAAGTGTGGGTTAAATGTATTGAAATATTTGAATGCCCTTATATTGTAAAGCAGTATGTTATTTAATTATATAAATGATAATGACATTGGATTAAATACCAATGGAATGCATCAATGCAAAAACCAAAAAGATAAAAAGAAAGTGATGGAGTAAACATTAATATATATTGTGTTTTCAATTTTTTAGATTTTAAGCGAAAATGTATTGATGCTTTTAAAAAGTTATTTAAGGAGATTGGGTTACAGTGACTAGAATGTTCATTTATATCATAAAACTATCTCTAAATTTAATACAGTTTCCCATATGATAAGAAAGAGCTTGTCAAATATAAATATAACTAGATTTGCATAATCAATAAATGCATGATAAAAAGAAAATGCAATAGCACTTAGTCTGAACTTCAAATGAGTAGTGAATTTGTTTCAGACAAATTTCAAAGTTATTTCTGCCCTGTACCATGTGACAGACATCAGCCAATCATAAACTTTTGAATACAGCTGAATCTAAAGATGACTTGGTCTCACATTTCCAGAAGTCTGTAGGCTGTAGAACATTTGCCAATATATTAATCATGGAACATGTTCTAATGTAAAGATTTTTAAGCTAACAAGATCTCTGTTATTGCATTGATTAAAAAAGATTTCCCATATACATTGAGAAATCCCCTGACCTCTGAGTCCTCCAGGCTTTAGGATAAAGTACTCCCTGTCTTGCCCAGCATCCACTAAACAAATGCAGTATTTAAATAATACTACTCAAGAGATTCCATAAAATAAATGCTTCATGCAAGTATACTGTGCAAATCATTGCACTGCTTTATGAAAGTTTTATGTTTAACCATTAGCTTATGTTGAGCAGGAAATAATGACTGTTTATGCTAAATATACCTATAAGCCCTGAGTGACCGACTTGTTTGAGAAACATCCCTCTCCTTTTAGAGATGTGCAGCCAAGAATTGTTTTGTTTCAGACAAAATTTTCATTCTGAATATTCAAAGAAATCCCCCCCCTGAATATTCGGTGACTGCACTATTCGGTATTCGTTTAAACAAATACTGAATTTTAGTTTAACATTTAACATTTGTTTTTGTTAAAATGAATGTCAATTTTTTAAAGCTACAGGTAAAAATTCCCCTGTAGCTACAATACTTACCTTAACCACTAACCTGATTCTGTTCTTGCCAGAGCCCCTGCCTGCGCTAACACCAGACCTAACACTCTCGATTCCCAGGTCCTGGGAGCCGAGCGCACTAAGCCTCCTGTTAGCATGTCCGGGGCTCTGGCAATAAGAGAATCAGGTTAGCGCACTCACAGGTAATTATTAACCCCTTTAAAAAATAAAGGAAACAAATGTGGTAATTATTACCCACTTAAAAAATAAAGCAAACAAATGAAAACTGACATTTTTTTCGTCCATATTTTTTTGTTTTCTTAATTTTCTTTTTGCCATCATTTGGATATTAACCCTTTGAGTGCTAAGCACTTTCCCACCAGGGTGCTAAGATTTTTTAAAGGTTTTTTTATTTTTGTATTATTTGAATTTTTTTTTTTACTTTTTTTTTTTTTCAGACCCCCAAGACTTACACTATTGGAAAGGTTAGGCGATTACCTTTCCAACAGTGGGTCTTGGGGGTCTGTAGCTGCTTATATGCCTGAGATACAGGCTTTTAACTAGCATGCCCCCTGCTCCAATACTTAACATTGTTAAGTATAAAGTTGCACGGTGACGTCATCACGTAATTGTGTGTGACGTCACCGCACATCACATGAAGCCCCAGCGATGCCTGTCACTATACAGGCCTGATCGCCGGGGTAGGAGCAGGTGGGAGCCACCAGATCTCCCTCAAGTTGGGAGAGTGCTCATGACGGCTCTGGGCCATCATTAGCACCAGAGTGAGAAACTCTGTGATGGCTCAGAGCCGTCATTAGCACTCAAAGGGTTAATTTAAAAAAAAAAATCTGATGTCCGTTATGAATAAACATTGCTGAAGAAACAAATGCACATCTCTATTTCCGATGACACACTGGAATCACACCAGATTTGTGTGATATTTTAGACATATCAGTGCCTCCAAATTGTAATGTTCTTTTTCTATTGGATGAGGAAGAACTCTATTGGATGAGGAAGAACTAGGGCAAAATAAAGAAATATTTAATTATGCATATTTTCTGATAGGATTTAGTAAGAATTCTGAGACTCGCTTCACCACCATTTTGGTACCACTTTATCTTGATAAACGACTAAACAAAGTTCAACAAGAGACATAGGACTCCATTTATTTTAGCAGTGGATGCTGCTTCAGAGGCTCACCTAAAACTAAATTTAAGAAGCAGCGACCATAAGACCTCTGCTCCTTAACCACTCCACCACCAAAAAAGTGGTGGATTAAAATCATCCTGAGCCATCATGATCAGGATGTTTGACAGTCCCTGCTAGAGGTTAATTGGCGTATGCTGTCTTTTTGCAGAGATGTCCAGCGGTCATGATTCGCTATACACATTTAATAAATAAAGCCCATGGTCTGATGTTCCAAGACTTCTCTTGAAGAAACATAGTTGAAGTCTGAAGAATTTCCTTCCTAGCTTTATTAATTCTTAAGACAGTCTTTGCAAATCCCTTGCATTCTTGAATTCTTTTGCAGTCTTTCTATTTATCACTACTTCAAGTGAAGGTCAATTTTGATGAATTAGTGCCCGGTTTTTAATAATCCTATTAATAACAAGGGCACTTTAATTCATCAAAATTGACATTTCACACGTTTTCTTCAAAAACTAACCTTTTAATCCTGGCAGCCACTCCAGCACTTCCTCCGCCGATCGCAAGCAGTTTTCGGCTTCCTCCAATCACGATGTTGCATCAGGCCAAGATTCCCCTGGGGGGAAAGCAGTGATTTGAGGAAGCCGGGTTCGTCATTTCTGACGTCTGCAGAGGCTTCCAGGGGCCGGGGGAATCGCTGGAGCGGCTGCAAGGATTAAAAGATAAGTTTTTGAAGAAAAGAAGTGAAATGTCAATTTTGATGAATTAAATGCCCTTATTTTTAATAGGATTATTAAAAACTGGGCACTAATTCATCACAATTGACCTTTACTTTAAAGAAGTCTATTCTACTGCATAACCCCACCTGCTGTACGTACCCAAACACATACTTGTTGCTCAGTATTTTTCTTGAGGAAAGCTGGCAGCTCTATCTCTGTATATTTACATTTTGTCTGGCTCTGAATTTACTTGTTGGTAATTTAAAAATAAATATGTTCGCCCCTCAGTATAATAAAAAAAAATATATTCCTGGGGTAAAAGTATTGTTGTTGTAGAACACTGCATTTGTAAAATAAAGTTCAAATGTTATGTCTGTGTGCATTATTGTATGTTTGTAAGAAATGGATAACGTTTGAATTCAGCTGAAACTTAAAGGAACACTAAAGTCAAAATTAAACTTTTATAATTCAGCTTGAAAATTTACACCACTTTCCAATTCACTTCCATTATCAAAATATGAACAGCAATGTTATATGCACACTTTCTGAGACACCTGCTCCTACTGAGCATGTGCAGGATTCACAGTATATAGTTATATATGCGTTTTGTGATTGGCTAAGGGTTTTCACATGATGCAGGGGGGGAATTGAACTAACTTTAAAATTTGTTAGAAAATTTTTTACTCCTCATTTGAAATTTGTCCTAAATGTTTTTTCATTGTCTTTTTATTATGTATATGTTGATAATAATTCTACTGTATTTAACGGGTCTTTAAGAAATCTGATAAACCGCTTAGGCCACACATTTCAGAAGTCTATAGGCTGCAGAACATCTGTCAATACATTTCAGAACACATTCTGGTGTAAAGATTTTTAAGCTAACAAGATCTCTTTTTATCACATTGATTAAGTGGCTTGAACCTTGTTCTTGCTGATTTTCTTACTAATGCTGGATCTTTTTTAACAGTTGTACGAAACTTTAACCATAAACAGCATAACATTGTCACTAGAGTACATAAAAACATAATAAGTGGGACATTAGATCTGTTGTATGTTTTTATTTTTATTTTGGATTGTTATTGTGCAGTGTTGATTTTTATCACATAACCTATTATATGCTTAAAGGAACATGGAATTCCAAATTAAAGTTTCATGATTTAAATTGACTTCTTCGTCTTGCTGTTTTGCTGAAACGTTTAGTAATAGGAAGCAAAGAGGAAATCTTACCTGAATAGTCTGATACATGTAAATAACAGTTCAATTAGTTGAAACCTGGACCCAAGATTTACAAGTAGTACAACTGTGTTTTATTACATGTCTTTCTTGCAACCAGCACTACATTCCTTTTGCTATGTGGGATTGTGCCACAGATCTACCGAAGAGACACATCTAATGTTGAACATGTTTATGCAATGCATAGAGAAATGCTGAGACAGTACAGGTGGCCCTCGTTTTACAACGGTTCAATTTACACCGTTTCAGAATAACAACCTTTTTCTCCAGTCATGTGACTGCTATTGAAAAGCATTGAGAAGCAGTACATTTATTAAAATAGCCAGTAGGTGGAGCTGTCCTCTTGTGTTGAAGCAAAGCCAAGCAAGCTGAAATTAATCAGTTTAACCAGACCTGAGCTATCAAGCAGATTTCAAAGGAACAAGATCTTCCTGTCTATAAATCAGTCCAGATTGGAATGCATAGAAAGAACTGTTTGCAGAAAAATGCAAGTGAAGTCTGTGTTGTGTGATTATTTTATTAAGTTTATAATGCTGTTTAGCAAATGTTTTTGTTCATTTAACTTAGTTTTATTATGTATTCTGTGTTGTGTGATTATTTTATTAAGTTTATAATGCTGTTTAGCATTTATAGTCTTCATTTCAAAGCTTTAAAAATAATGTATTTGGTGTTACTTATGACAATTTTGAGAGGGGCCTGGAACCTATCTCCCTCAATTCCCATTGACTTACATTATAAACTGTGTTTCAATTTACAACGGTTTCGATTTACAACCATTCCTTCTGGATCCTAACCCAGGCGTAAACTGAGGGCTACCTGTATTTGTTTTAATATGTCTCCTTAATTAATATTTGGTCTAGTATGATAGACATAACTACACAATCTATCTAAAAGCACTATAAGAGTGCTCTGTTATAGCATGTTAAAGTGATAGTAAATCCTAGTGTTTGTGAAACGCTAGGATTTACCAATGCAACAAATAAAGGGACTTTCAGTCATGAAGTATAAAATACTTCATGCTGAAAGCTCCTTTATTTATCTGCAGCGTTTGCCACGCTGAGTGCCTCAGGCAACCCACGACAGAACGCTGTTTTTTCACTGAGGTGCCAGTTGGCCCGCACAGCTATTGGCTAAGAGGTGGAAATATCACCTCACTAAGACGCTCAGCCCAGCGAACGCTACAGACAAATAAAGGAACTTTCTACATGAAGTATTTTATACTTCATGACTGAAAGTCCCCTTTATTTGTTGCACTAGTAAATCCTAGGGTTTCAGAAATGCTAGGATTTACTATCATTTTTTCTTTTGGGCCCAACAGTGTAATATTTTTCCTAAGTATATTTCCAGCTTGGCTATCCTGTTATAGCTTGCTATCTCTTGAGACTAAGGGGTCGATTTATCAAAACCGCTGCTCCATAACTTGTCCGCCTTCTCTGAGGCCACGGACAGAAATCAATTGATTGACACCCCTCAACTGCTGGGGCAATGATAAATGCCGACAGTGCATGCTGTCGCCATTTATCGATGTGTGGCGGACATGATATACTACATCGTATCATGTCCGCTCGCACATTAATAAATATACCCCTAAAAGTGTTCCCTTTATGACCAGTATTACATGTTGTTGTTTTTTGGGGGGAAATCTTATTTTTATTCACATTTTTGGGGATTTTATTTAGATTAAGGAGCATTCTTCTTTTTTTTTTATAAAACTAGAAATGTAGCATGTTTTCTCTTTTATCTATAGAAAGGTTATATATACCTTGTGCAGACATATCCTTTTGACGAAGTGGTCACATGACCATGATGCGCATGAGGTTTAGTGCCCGCTGCCATATGTGGAAGTTACTTACACCAGGACCATTGAACCCTAAATACCTGCCAAAGAGAAGGTGACTAATTACAAGGGTATACATTTACACCAGTAAACATGCCAGATAAGTTATTTTCAATTATGGAGTAACTTTATCACAGTCTGGCTCACTATCATAATTTGTATTTTATAATGAATCAGTATCACTGTTTGGAATTCTTCTGTGCAGAAGAGTAAGAGATAAAGGGGTAGATTTATTAAATTCCGGGCGGACATGATTTGCTGCAGCATACGCTGTCGGCATTTAACATTGCAAAAGCATTTCTTGTAAACTGCTTGTACAATGCCGCGCCGGCACATTTGCGGCCAATTGGCCCGCTAGCAGGGTGTGTCAATCATCTTGATCGGATCAGGATGACTGCAGTTTGCCACCTGAAAGGTGGCAGACAAGTTAAGAAATGGATTATGGAATTCTTAATGGTGCACAAATTGCCCCTTGCACTATCACCTATCTGCTCCCAAAGACAGATATATAATGGAAAGATACAAGAAATATATAAATTGGTGAGAGTGCGCTAGCAGCAGCAGGGGATGTGTCACTGGTATAGGCAAATTGCCTTTACTCTTTAAGTTCTTAAATATTTAAGACCGGTCATAAAATTAGGATTTTACCTATGTGTTTATTGAAATAAATGTGTTTGTATTTTATAACAAATTTGCTTTATTGATTTCATAATATATTCAAACAACATTTGCCTATATCAGTGACACATTCCCTGCTGCTGTTTAGCACAATCGAACCAATTCAGGATTTTACCTATGTGTTTATTGAAATAAATGTGTTTGTATTTTATAACAAAATTTGCTTTATTGATTTCATAACATATTCAAACAACATTTGCCTATATCAGTGACACATTCCCTGCTGCTGTTTAGCACAATCGAACCAATTCAGGATTTTACCTATGTGTTTATTGATATAAATGTGTTTGTATTTTATCACTTATTTGCTTTATTGATTTTAAATATTTGCCTATACCAGTGACACATCCCCTGCTGCTGCTAGCACACTCTCACCAATTTATATATTTCTTGTATCTAGACAAGTTAAGAAAGAAGCGGTCTTACGAGCGTTGCTTTTTAACTTATGCGTCTGGCGAGCCGGAAACTTCCGCTGCTTGTTAAATCTAACCCAAAGTATAAATGTCCAATATATGTGGAACTAATGTGTGTGTGTGAAAATGACACTTTGCATAATTTAGATTAAAAAGATACAAATACTTGTTGCTATTTAAAGCTTTAGCAATATCATTTTAATATTTAATATTTTAGATATAGTGCTGCAATAAATAACTAAAGGTACATAATAAAAACAATATTTTTTGTGCTTCCTGTTTTCTTTCTGCGTGTGGGTGTATAGTCAGCTGGAATAATTAGAAAGCTTGGCCTTGGCACTTGTGAAATGTCTTTTGTTGTAATACGGAAACCAAAGCAGGGAAATGGCAAGGATGATTCAGACTCATCCTCTGCAAATAAGTGGGAAAACAAATTCTAAGCTAGATTAGTAACCACACACAGAAACCCACCCACCCACCCAAACCCACACACATACTGTATATATATATGTATGTGTATATATTATAAGTTTGTCATTACGTGTCAAAGAGTGACTTGTTTTAAAATTATTCTTAAAAGAATAAAAAAAGGCATCAAAAAGCAATTATAAAATGATTCTGGAGCATTTGATTATGGTACTATTGTTTGCACAGAACTGTGTGTTGTTTAACCCCCCTCTTAGATGTTAAATACATAATTAAAGGGACAATAAAGTACAAATGTAACTTTGTTGATTTAGATAGAAGTAATGCAGAAATGTGTTTAAAATTACTATTGCTGCTCTGGAGCTCCCTTTAAGTATTTGTTTAACACCTTTGCAGGGGTTGGCAAGCAATAATACAAAAAGAAAATACTCTTAGATATTGGAATATCTTATTATGTTCATTTATGTCCATTTAAAACAACTACCTTAATGCATATGACTGCATTTTTTTTATTTATTATTGAGGAGACACCCGCTACCAAAAATAAACCAATGCAAAGCTTAGACTACATGATGACCAAGTTACCAAACCACCCAAATGACCTTCTGATAACTATAAGGTTATACAGGTGGGTTTTCAAATTTGACCATATTCCAATCCATTTGTTAACTACACAGAAATTAATTTATTGAATTAAATAAATAATCTAGTCAAAATTAAATGGTCATGATTCATATAGACTCATAGAGCATGCAATTTTAAGCAACTTTCTAATTTACTACTATATATACTAATATCAATTTTTCTTCGTTCTCGGTATAAAAGCTCATTATTGGTTCAGTACCTGGGTAGCACTTTCTGATTGGTGTCTAGGGGGATATTTATCAAAGGTCTGTCGGACCTGATCCGACAGTGCGGATCAGGTCTGACAGACCTCGCTGAATGCGGAGAGCAATACGCTCTCCGTATTCAGCATTGCACCAGCAGCTCTTGTGAGCTGCTGGTGCAACGCCGCCCCCTGCAGATTAGCGGGCAATTGGCCGCCAGCATGGGGTGTCAATCAACCCGATTGTACTCAATTGGGTTGAATTGCAGAGATCTCTGTCCGCCTGCTCAGAGCAGACTGACAGGTTATGGAGCAGCGGCCAGAAACACGGGCCCTCAAGCTCCATACAGAGCTTGATAAATGGGCCCCTAAATGTAGCCACCTATTAGCAAGTGCTACCCATGTTCTGAACCAAAAATGGGCCGGCTTCTATGCTTACATTCAAATAAAGATAACAAGAGAACGCAGAAAAATTTGATAATAGGAATAAATTAGAAAGTTGCTTAAAATTGCTGCTCTATATGAATCATGAATGTTTAATTTTGACTGGACTATCCCTTTAAACAATAAATACTTAATTATAAAATTAAACATTGTTTCAAACACGGCTGCCATATACTGCCCAAAAATGTACACTTCATGATCTTATTTTTATGTCAATTTAAAACAAATGATTGCCCTTTTTGAGTTGTATTTATTAAGTTAAAGTTCCTGAGAAGCCTGTGATCACATGTTTATAAAGCAAATCTTTTTTGCTTAAAGGGACATGAAACCCCAAATTTTTCTTTCATGATTCAGATAGATCATTCAATTTTAAACAACTTTCCATTTTACTTCTAATAACTCATTTGCTTTATTCTCTTGGCATCCTTTGTTGAAGGAGCAGCAATGCACTACTGGGAGTTAGTTGGCAGCCAATAGCAAGATGCATATATGTGCAGCCATCAAACAGCAGCTTCTGAGTCTACCTAGGTATACTTTTCAACAAGGGATACAAAAAGAACAAAATAAATGAGATAACAAAAATATATTTAAAATTGCATGATTCATAAAAGAAAATATTTGGGGGGCGGAGCCAACTGCTGGATCGGCAGGACGTGAGTTGCAGGAGCTCCTCCAATATTTCTAGTTTAATAATATATAATATATTCCTGCGAGGAGAAAAAGCTATTCCCTAAGACTACTTAGGTCCAGGCATATATTTACTAGGTTCATGAGCTTTTGTTGTCATTTCGTTCCTCACCTACTCTATCCACGGTGGCCACGAGGAGATTTATATACTACGCCATTACTGTAGCCACGGCATTCTTTCTGATTCAACCTAACTAACTTTGGACCCTAAGTGACTGATCCCCTCACTTATTCTAACAGAAGTTGCCAAGTTCAGATTGCCCATGGATGAGATTTCAACAATACTATATACCCTCCTGGTAGACTTTGAGAAAACGTTGCTACGGGAGCTTGACTATGCTTTGAAGGATACCAGCTTAGAACCTGCTATGGCGCCGGAGGCATTGAAAGGGGACCAGCTGTCAAGCACTCGAAGCCATGAAATCTTTTCTGCACACTATCCGTATATACCGGATGGCACAACAGATTTGACACCAACCCTTCACTGCTCAGTGACCTCTCATTTCCTCCCGATTGAATGTTCCTTGGGGGATGCGGCCGAACCCCAGGAGCAGACATTACATTTACAGTGCTACTGTTGGAAGGACCTTTCAGAGATCGATATAACAGAAGCAGGACTAGGCGATTGGGGAGAGGTACCTAGCAATTTGAATGTGCTGAGCGTCAGTCCGGAGCTGCCTACAAAAACCCTGGTCACCTCATATAGGAATTTACAGCAGGGCACTATCCGATATGCATATGAGACAAGATGCGGAGCTGGACTTTTGGAAGCCTGGAATAAATCTGTTGGCAATGTTTGGAGACGTAAGTCACCTGTGCTTGAGAGAGATTGTTTCATTACAGGGTCATACCGCCACAGGGTATACATGTTAAGTGAAGCAAGCCCACTGACTGAGGCAATCACGCAGAACAGACTTGGCATAGGATAAAAAAACAAAAACGTTAATATGACTGCTTATCAAGTCTCTGCAAACGGGCAAGATCTATATTTGCAAGATTCATATGCCTAAATTTAACATTACATGGTTTTTCTTTTTGTTTTGTTTTTGAGAATATGTATTGATCTGCGTGAGACTCTTATATGGGGACCTTTGATCTTCATATGTGCTGTTAGTATACAGTTACCCCTAGCTCTTGCTGAAGGCTCTAATAATATATATGAACTTTAATACTACTTTTCTTGTACCTCTCTTTGAGAGATATTGGCACTGTTAGGCACATTATGTTGGTATTACTGTACTTAGTTGTAGGACATACTGTAAATTATTTCTATTCGACCAGGATATTCTGTATTTAATGTGTTACTTTCTAGTCACAGCCATGTCCACCAATAATACGTTAGAGCTGCTGAGAATGTATTGTTTAAACTTGATGTTTTCTTACTTTTAGGTTTATGTTATCTTGATGAGCTGCCTTTACCTGCACCATCTAAATATTTAATTTATGTTGAAGAGATATAAATCTCAGCTGTATGTAATGGGTTGATATGCATCTATTTACACCTTAGTTTGGAGCCATCCTCACTTCTAGACCAATTAATCCAAATACAATACCCTTTAGATATATTGTTCATAACATAAGATTGGGCATACAAGTCAGTCAGATGTTTGGGTATAGAGAGAAGACTTTGAGGGGTGTTGCCCCATGTACTCAAGATACTGGAAATAGAGAAAGCAGCTTATATTATACATGGGAATATATTTCTCTACTGCTTGTTTGTTGTCCATAATGAATCATGCTGCATTTTGGCGTGCAATTGTACTAATAGCTGGTTATTCTCATTCAATGCAGGTCGCATTATTATAAAACACATGTTGCGAACTTCCCTATTTTTTTTTTGCAGATATAATTGCCACTCACATTATATATTTATAAGTATAAACTGACATATTGGCGAAGCACATGTACTGACACCTTGTTCACAATTTAGGCTTCTTTTACCCCCTAAGATAACGTGAGATAGATAACATACCTATGTATTAGCTGGACTTTATTTGATATATATCTTAACAATCCTACTTTATAATATGTTTAGCCTATGTCCAGATACTTGCTTTATACGCCTACAATATGGAGACGCAGCAGCTTTAGTTAGTTCTATTGTTTTATATGTGTTTCCCCTAGTTATAGTGCTGAGATATAGATTACGATTGGTCAACATATCGATAAGAACCACAAATAGGATTGCACACCCCTATCTTCCTAGGATTATAATTTCTACTATTTTGGCTCCGCCCACAGAAATTTCCCTGTTACTTGCTTTATATTGGTTATAATATAGTGGTTAAAGATATTCCTATCCCTGATATAAATATAAATAAAAATGAGGATGTTATAGGCTGTGAGAGTCAACCAGATATAATACTCTTCTGCATTATATAATTTAATGTGTTTTACTTTTTTATGATTGGTTGGACTGTACTTGAAGTTGTAATTTTATATACTTATATGCCTAAAATAATATGTACGGACTCCTATGTGTTATTCCATGTGTAACTTGCTTATGGCATGTCGTACTTTGAGATGTTCACATTGAAATTCCTCAATAAAAAATTAAAAATCAAAAAAAAAAAAAAAAAAAAAAAAAGTTAACTTTTGTTAAAATCTTACTTTTTTTCCTATGAATAAAGAATATTAACCCCATCCCGTTTTTGACAAAAAAAAAAAAAAAAAAGAAAATATTTGGCTTTCATGTCCCTTTAATTAAAAGTAGACGTGCATTTGTTTTGTTACGGATGCAAATTTGTTAATAAAACATTAATATTCGGGTCTTTTTCACTAAACAAATGCACCACAAAATTTAAAGAAAAACTATAAAAGACATCAGCATTCGTTTGTTTTCTTTTGGAATTAACTTAAAAATATTTAGTTATATCACACTGGAGAGCCGCGCTAATACCGACCCTTCTTCACAGAGCCCTGGCGCGCACTTATAAGAGGTTTATAACGGTGGATCCCAGGGCCTACACTAAAGGCAAAGGTCCTTAGCGCGGACCCTTGTATCTGCCATACTAAGCCTCCTATTTGAGTGCCCCGCCCCTGAAGCTCTGTGAAGAAAGGTTGGAATTAGCGGCGGCTCTCCAGCGTAATAGAGGTAAGTATGTAATGCTACAGGTTAACTTTTTCACCTGTAGCAAAGGAACATTTACATTTATTTAATGAAAATGAATGTAAAATGTTCCACAAATATTCAGTATTCATTTAATTTAAAACTAGACAAATCCGAATAGCACGGCAGACAAATAAGGGCTATATTAAAAGTGAATCGCTATTTTTACTTGCGCCCGTAAAAGGGAAAATGTGCCAATTTTATGGGAACACATTAAATAACCAGTCGTTACAAGTGACTGGTTAATGCTCCCGCGAGGTCATGGTAGCCCTTTGCAGTTAAGTAGATGAAAGCATGTAAAAGCATATTTATGCAATATTCATATTTAATAAAGTGTTTAAAGGGATAGTAAAGTCATAAATAGACATTCATGATTTAGACAGAACATACAATTTTAAACAACTTTCCAATTTACTTCTATTATTTAATTTGCTTCCTTCTCTCGTTATCCTTTGATAAAAGGTTTATCTAAGTAAGCATATGATTAAGCACTGAAAGAGTACGAAACGCGTCAGGGGTTCACTGCCTTACATGCCTGCACCAAGATGTTTGCATTTTAACTTTTGAAATAAACGTTATATTTTATGTTTTACCCTTGGAGTGCTCTGTACTCTTCTTGTTTATCTATGAAAGCTCAGGAGCAGCAGAGAAACTAGGTTCTAGCTGCTGATTGGTGGCTGCATATATATAACAATTGTCATTGGCTCACCCATGTGTTCAGTTAGAAACCAGTAGTGCATTACTGCTCCTTCAACAAATGATACTAAGAGAATGAAACAAATTTGTTCTGGACATAGCAGAATATGTTCTATGTATAAATATATATTCCTACATATATCTGTATATATCTATACCTACATATAATCATATATATATATATATTGTACCAAAAAATTATATGTATATATAGACATATGTATTTATAAATAGAACTTATTCTGCTACGTGAAGAACATTGGAATGTGAAATATTCATATTTTTATGTTCCTCCCCCCCCCCTCCCCGCCACACACACACACTTTTCTTGCTCCATTGACTTCTATGGGGGAATAAGTTAATGCGGTCGCAATATTTTACATTTGGCACATTAATGCACATGCTGCTCAACGCACACAAAAAGCTTACTTCTTGCGCATTTAACGCAGGAGCGCAAAATACAACTCCACTCGTAACATATTTTTCTATTAATGTATACAGAATAAATTCTTAAATGAGCATTGAAAAATATCTGCATATAAATTGAATTTTGAAAATAAAAATTGCAGTTTTGTAGTCTAAGAACATACACCTTGAAAAGCCACCTGAGCATTTTTATCTTTGAGACAGATATAAATCCGCTCCAGTATGGATCCAGCAACCACTTTGCAAAATGTTGCAGGGTTTAGGTCCTAAACTATGTAGGAAGCACTAGCTTCTTTGGGGGTTGTTTTAGAGGTATGTTACAGAAAAAGTGGGCAAAATAAATAATGAAATGATATGGCATTGTGTTCACCAAGTATAATTAATGATTTTATTTGGGGTTTCATTTTAAGTTTAATGTTTCTTTAAGCACATAAATATTCTCAACTCATGTACATAGTTGGTTTGGCTTCTAATAGTGTTGCCGACTGTCCTCCACAAGGTCCCACAATACTCCCCCAAAAGCTCTATTTAAGCCTCTACTCTTGATTCACAATGTATATTTTTCACAACTGAGCAGTGATTTTACCCCTTTGCTGCCAATAACATATAGCAGTGGCATCCTCAGAAAATAGTTATGACAGGCACTTTTGTGAGTGGTGTGGCTGGTGAGTCAGCGGGTGGGTCCGCTGACTCAGGGCAGATTGTGGGAAGGGCTGAGGTGTACTGTGGGTGAGACTGTCACAGAGCTGTGGGAGCCTCAGAAGAGTGGGAAAACGAGGGCAATTCACAGTTGCTGGAAAACAATTTTATCTCTTTGGCTGCCAGTAACACATATAAACAGAAAGGTTTTTCCCCACCTTGACTGCCCCCACATTTTTCTGCTTCATATTTGTAATGCATGGAGGAATCAGATGCTTTTTACATTTAGCTAACACTCAGGAACTTTAAAAAACTCAACATTTAAAGGGTTAGGAAAGTCAAAATTAAACTTGCAAGTATCATATAGAGCATGCAATTTTAAGACACTTAAAATCACTTCTGTTTTCAAATGTGCTTTGTTCTCTTGGTATCTATTGTTTAAAATGAATATGCACATATCCGACAGTAGTGTGAGCTAGCTGGTGATTGGTGCCTGCAGGCATCTGTCTCTAGTGATTGGCTAACTAGATGTGTTCAGCTAACTGTCAGTAGCACAATGCTGCTCCTTCAGCAAAGGATAACAAGAGTATGAAGCATATTTGGTAATTGAAGTAAATTTGAAAGTTTTTTTTTTTTAATGGTATGTTCTATCGAATCATGAATGACATTTTGTGGTTTCCTGTCCCCTTAAAGTACCAGTCAACACAGTAGATTTGCATAATCAACAAATGCAAGAAAACAAGACAATGCAATAGCACTTAGTCTGAACTTTAAATGAGTAGTAGATATTTTTCTGACAATTTTAAAAGTTGTCTTTTTCCACTCCCCCTGTACCATGTGACAGCCATCAGCCAATCACAAATGCATACACGTACCATGTGACAGTCATCAGCCATTCACAAATGCATACACCTTTATTCTTGCACATGCTCAGTAGGAGCTGACGACTCAAAAAGTTTAAATATAAAAAGACTGTGCACATTTAGTTAATGGAAGTACATTAGAAAGTTGTTTAAAATGGCATGCTCTATCTGAATAATGAAAGTTTAATTTTGATTGAGTGTCCCTTTAAGTTTCCACTTAAGGAGAAGGAACAGGCAGAATAATTTAAAAGTGAAGGATATATGAATGTTTATGACAACTCATGGCAATATCTGCTTGAAAGAAATCAATCTGCTTTTTAAAATAAAGTGGTCCAACAGAAGAAGCACAATATACATGGCTCTTTTGCGAAGGCTTAAAAATTTTACAGAAAAGTATATGTGCTTGCAATATTTCATGATTCAGGAAGCCATATTGCCATGGAAATATTATTTATAATGCAAGCAAGAATACAAACAAATTTGTATTATTGATGCAAATGTTCACTACCTGCTTTCTGGCAAGCACCATTGTAAGTAGCAAAGCAAATAGAGACAGATAGTAGCTTGCAAGAAACATACTTGTATATGCTTAATGTATATTTTTATTTTCGGTCAAGTTAAAGATTTCATCTTTCCATATCTCTAGTCACACAGGAACCCCTAAATACATTTTTTAAAAATGCTTAAAACAGGGCTTGACAAAGTCAGTTGCCTGGAAGCCACTGGCTCCTGGAATTTTACCAGTCCCCTAACTTTTTGAGTTGTTCTCCATATATCTATATACAAATACTACTGTCTGGTTCCTAAAAGCATATCTGGATCCTATACATTCTCACTGTCTTCTAAGTTTTAAACAGATCTGTGAACCCCTGGCTTAAAATTAAAAACCTGTCAAAGAAAACCCTGAAAAAATAAAAATATCCCAATTTTATCACTCTGCCACCTTTGTTGTTCCTGGTTTCCAAACATAATGCTGGTTGTTTTGTCAAGCACAGCTTGACATCATGTCCGCCCGACATCACTAAATGCCGACAGCAAACGCTGTCGGCATTTAACATTACATTTAAATTTAAATAATGCATTTAAATAATGCAAATATTTGGCGCCAAGTATGACGCACAACACAAACAGAACATTTTTTGGCGCTAACATCCGGAAATGACACACTCGCGTCATTGAAGACGCAACCTTGTGAAAGGAATTTGGCGTTGACTAAGACGCCAGAAATGATGAATTTTGCTTCATCTAACGTAACTTTGTGCCAAAAAATCTCACGCCAAGAATGACACAATATACTTTGGCATTTTTGCACCCTCGCGAGCCTAATCTTGCCCACGAATTTTAATGAAAAAACAGTCAATTTTTTAAAAAAAAAGACTATACCCCAGGTAAGAATTTTTTTTTCTAAAAAATGATTTTCCCAAATATGAAACTAACAGTCTGCAAAAGGAAATATACATAAACCTGAATCATGGCAAATATAAGTACAATACATATATTTAGAACTTTATATTAATACATAAAGTGCCAAACCATAGCTGAGAGTGTCTTAAGTAATGAAAACATACTTCTCGAAAGACACCTATCCACATATAGCAGATAGCCAAACCAGTACTGAAACGGTTATCAGTAGAGGTAATGGAATATGAGAGTATATCACCGATCTGAATAAGGGAGGTAGAAGAAGAATCTCTACGACCGATAACATAGAATCTATTAAATAGATTTCCTGCGAGGAAAACCATTGCATTCAATAGGTGATACTCCCTTCACATCCCTCTGACATGCACTGTACTCTGAGAGGAAACGGGCTTCAAAATGCTGAGAAGCGCATATCAACGTAGAATCTAAGCAAAACTTACTTCACCACCTACATAGGAGGCAAAGTTTGTAAAACTGAATTGTGGGTGTGGTGAGGGGTGTATTTATAGGCATTTTTAAGTTTGGGAGACTTTGCCCCTCCTGGTAGGTAGGATTGTATATCACATACGTCACTAGCTCATGGACTCTTGCCAATTTCATGAAAGAAACTAAAGATACCATGTAATGCGAAGAAATGGCTGCATGAGAAATACAAATTCATACATTCATCATAGTTCCCATACAGCAAGTCTTAGAAGAATAAGGCAAATTAAATAATAATTAAATGGTAAGCTCTATAAGAATCATGAAAGAAAATGTATTAGTTTAATATCCCTTTAAAAATGTTGAGTGCCTGAAAATATTACATAACAGCTTGAATGCGGAAGATGACACACGGCCACTCAGTAATACCAGCCCACACAAATAGGTCATGTTCGCATTGCAGGAAAGCTTTGTGCTCAAGAGTGCACACTTCCATAGGCTCAAATGGGAGCCTCATTCTCATGCCGTGTGACCTGGAAGAGAACCTAAGCAAAGGGAGTAAGTCGCGCAGCAATGGGCAGTGATGTTTATACATGTATATAGACATATTAACACATAAATATACATGTATATATATTTATATGTTAAGCAGAGTTTGATCGTGGCAGCCATTTTGGTACACCCTGACGTTGTTATTGGAGTCCTAAATATTGGACTCTGTATCATCAGCAACAGCATCCCATGCACAGAAAAAGAGAAAGGGTTGGGTAAAGTTTCAGAATAGATTGAATAGATAAATACAATTGCCAATTAACTATTCATGTTGTGAAGTAGACGTATAACTTGCTGGAATATAACCCTACTTGTATTATCTTGAAAAAGGGAAATATGAATAATTTTTGGACTTCACATAGCAGAAATTAAAGAATAGTATTAAAGGTGAAAATTGGTAACAAGAGAGAATATATACCATACTCCCGAGAGACACCAAGGCTACATACCCCAGAGATAATTGGAAGTTTCTACCAATCAAGTGGCGGAAAAAGACCACAGAGTGTTACAGACGAAGATTCCCAGAGAAAATAATTTCTCCTCTTCACATAGGAGGCGGAGCTACTAGGGCCTACAACCACAAACCAAGGAATAGACCAAGTATTGGTTCTGCTGGGAACATACATTACCTCATATGATTGAGGTAATCTCTGGTAAGAAGTAAATCCTCTACCAAACACATCATTGTATTGTGAACTTTATACGCAATATATATTATTTCTTATGAATTTCATATAATAATATTTAACAGTACAACCAATTGCATATTTGTATATCTGTGCGCTGAAACTCTTGATTTACTCTCTTTATTTTTATAATGTATATAAGCATATACATATATATTTACTGGGAACACACAGTTCCCATAGAACGCAATTTAAAAGGTACTTTTCACTGCCACACCCACTCACTTTAACCTCTTATAACTGCTTTGCGCAGTTATTTTAAACAAATAAATAAAAATGCTACATTTTTTTATTCAAAATGAAACTAACACTTAAGTTTACGTGCAGTTGGGGCACATTTTGAAAATTAACTAAGACATCTGATCTCTGGTTCATTTTTGGAGTGCTAATTGCTACTGCGAATTCTTGGTCTACTTGTAATCTAGCCCTTACAGTGTTTCTGCATTCGCTGCTGTGTGCAAGTGACAACAATCAGTGGTCACCTCGAGCAGAAATAAATCTGCGTGTGGTTCATTACATTTGCAATACATGTGGCAATCATATACTTTTTGTGATTACACATCTAGATTAAGTTTAACTCCAAAAACAATTATATACCAAGAAACATAGAATTTGTCAGCAGATAATAACCACAGGCCTAACAAGTCTGCCCACATTTCCAATAAAGTGTAAGAAAGCTTAATTAGTATGCAAGATAACCTTATGCTTATCCCAGACATTCTTGAAGTTCCCCACAGTTTATTTCTTTTTACCACCTGTAATGGAAATGTGTTCTGTGAAGAATTGCTTCAACAAATTACTCCTGAACCTACTACCGTTCAACGTGAGATGATGCCCCCTTGTTCTGGTGGTGTTCTTTTTATAAACAAGCGCTAGTGCATGCAGCATGTATATAAAATAACTTTTGGAATTCTTTATAAGTATTTTATTATAATTATATATTTATGTAGTTGTTTAAATCAGGTAAAATATTTAAAGGAACAGTCTGCTCCAGAATTGTTATTGTTTGAAAAGATAAATAATCCCTTTATTACCCATTCCTTCGTTTTGCATAACCAACACGGTCATATTAATATAATTGTCTACCTCTGTGATTACCTTGCATCTAAGCTCTGCACACTGCCCCCTAATTTCAGTTCTTTTGACAGACTTGCATTTTAGCCAATCAGTGCTGACTCCTAGGTAACTCCACGGGAGTGAGCACGATGTTATCCATATGGCAGCGCTGTCTAGCTGTAAAAAAAAGCTGTCACAATGTATTGAGATAAGAGGTGGCCTTCAATGAGCATATGAGCTTACCTAGCTTTAGTTGTCAACAACGAAAACCAAGAGAACAAAGCAAAGTTGATGATAAAAGTAAATTGGAAAGTTGTTTAAAATTGCATGCCCTATCTGAATCATGAAAGTTTAATTTTGACTAGACTGTACCTTTAAAAGCAATATTAAAGTCAACTTTGTGGGTGTTTATGTCAGCTTGGGAACATTAGTTTTCCTACATCCTTCTCAGTCCCTGACATCACCACATCCCACTTCAGGACTTCTCCCCAGCATTCAAATCTTACCAAGAAACTCTTTACAAACTCTTTACAAAAGCCTACCAACTTATCTTATAGTTCCATTTCTCATCCATGATCAGGTCAAATTCATCATCCTCAGCTGACCATGCATTGCCTACAACCATCACTCACAACAACTACCACTTAGACTGTAAGCTGTATATTATAATCATTCTGTGTCATTATGCCTTCCTGTCTTGCATTTATTTTTGTACCCCTGTACATTGATTCAGAAACTGTTGAGAAAGTACAAATAAAGATAATGATAATAATAATAATACACTAATTTCTACTACATAGGTTAAAGGGACAGTAAAGTCATAATTTGACATTCATTATTATCATTATTTTATTATTATACTTTATTTATAAAGCGCCAACATATTCCACAGCGCTGCACATGGGTACAATTCATTTAAATTAAACAATGGTATCGAACTTGGGTACAATTCATTTAAATAAAACAATGGTATCGAACTTGGGTACAATTTATTTAAATAAAACAATGGTATCGAACTTGGGTACAATTCATTTAAATAAAACAATGGTATCGAACTTGGGTACACTTCATTTAAATAAAACAATGGTATCAAACTTGGGTACACTTCATTTAAATAAAACAATGGTATCAAACTTGGGTACACTTCATTTAAATAAAACAATGATGTCAAACTTGTAAGAGATAAGACAACATTTTACAAACACATACAGGAGGAATTGAGGGCCCTATTCCCGTGGGCACTTACAATCTAGAAGGGTATGAGGTTGAGAAGCAGGAGGTGAGGACTGCAAGATTGAGAAAGATGTTAATGCAGAGTTAGATGAGGGAAATGTTAGGTGAGTGAAATGAATTTATTACTGAGTTGGGTGGTAGGCTTCTCTGAACAAAAAAGTCTTCAGGGAGCATTTAAAGGAAGAAAGATTAGGGCAAAGCCTGACAGCACGAGGGAGAGTGTTCCAGAGGGTAGGTGCTGCACGGCAGAAGTCCTGCAGTCTAGCATGAGAAGAGGTGATAGTCGCGGATGCAAGGAGCAGGTCATTGTTGGATCTTAGTGGGCAGGCTGGAGTATACTTGTGTATTAGAGAGGATAGGTAGAGGGGAGCGGCGTTGGTGAGAGCTTTGTATGATAGTGTGAAAATTTTGAATTTGATTCTGCTGTGAATGGGGAGCCAATGAAGGGACTCGCAGAGAGGTGCAGCAGATACAGAGCGACGGGAAAGTTGGATTAGCCTGGCAGAGGCATATAGGGGCCTATTTAACAAAGGTCTGTCAGACCTGATCCGACAGTGCGGATCAGGTCCGACAGACCTCGCTGAATGCAGAGAGCAATACGTTCTCCATATTCAGCATTGCACCAGCAGCTCTTGTGAACTGCTGGTGCAACGCCCCCTGCAGATTTGCGGCCAATCGGTCGCTAGCAGGGAATGTCAATCAACCCGATCGGGTTGAATTGCGGCAATGTCTGTCCGCCTGCTCAGAGCAGGCGGACAGGTTATGGAGCAGCGGTCTTTAGACCGCAGCTTCATAACTGGTGTTTCTGGCGAGCCTGAAGGAGCTTGATAGATATGCCCCTTCGGATGGATTAAAGGGGGGAGAGGCAGGAAAGATTTAGACAGAGCATACAATTTTAAATAACTTTCCAATTTCCTTCTATTATTTAATTTTCTTCCTTCCCTTGTTATCCTTTGCTGAAAGTTTTATCTAGGAAAGCTCAGGAGCAGCAAAAAAACTAGGTTCTAGCTGCTGATTGGCGGCTGCATATATATACCGATTGTCATTGGTTCACTCATGTGTTCAGTTAGCAACCAGTAGTGCATTGCTGCTCCTTAAACAAAAGATTCCAAGAGAATGAAGCAAATTTAATAATATAAGTAAACTGAAAAGTTGTTTAAAATTGTATGTTCTACCTAAATCATGTCAGATAAATGTTGGGTTTCATGTCCCTTTAAGCAGTCACCTTTGCAGCTCAGACAGTAATTGATTGCAGTGTTTTTTGAGCAGATATTTTTTTTTTGCTTCTGTTTAGGAACAAGAACATGACGTAATGGCCTGTAGTGTAGACTATGTTCTAGCATTTTCTGAGCAATAATGGGATCTCTGTGCTGCTGCTGACCCATAAAATATGGCAGAGAATTCATCAAGACACTTGCCATCTCTGCATGTGCATTATGTCACTCACTAAAGGGATTTTGCTTACAAGAATAAATACACATTTTATAAGACAAATTGTTTGTTAATGCCCTTGTTTTGCCTGAAAGGGACATGAAACCCAAAAATTTTCTTTCATGATTCAGATAGAGCATACCATTTTTAACAACGTTCCAATTTACTTATATTATTTCATTTGCTTCCTTCTCTTGTTATCCTTTCCTGAAAGTTTTATGTAGGAAAGCTCAGGAGCAGCAGAGAACCTAGGTTCTAGCTGTTTATTGGTAGCTGCATATATATATATATATATATATATTGATTGTGATTGGCTCACCCATGTGTTTAATTAGAAACCATTAGTGGATTGCTGCTACTTCAACAAATGATACCAAGAGAATGAAACAAATAAGTAAATTAGAAAGTTGTTTAAAATTGTACTCTCTATCTGAATCATGAAAGAAAAAATGTGGGTGTCATATCCCTTTAACTGAAATATATCCTAATTAGGGATGTACCATTGTTTTTTTTATATATATTTGTAACGACTTAATGAACACTGGGTAAATATTATTTTTGTAAATAAATATCAAATTATTGCAGTATATTCTATTATGCTTTTTCCATTGATCAAATTTTACATTTTAATTTTTAAATGTAACATTAAAATATGTGTTTATTAAAGGGACAGTAAAGTCAAAATTAAACTTTCATGATTCGGATAGAGCCTGCAATTTTAAACAACTTTCCAATTTACTTCTGGTATCTAATTAGCTTTGTTCTCTTTGTATCTTTTATTGAAGAGTAAAACTATTTAGGCGCATGAGGAGTGTGCATATATCTTTAGTAGTCAATGTCAGCAGTGTCTTGTATCATTAGTTGTAGCTTTGTTATACAATATTGCAAAACGCTGCTTCCATAGTGAGTATATATATATTTTATTTATATATTTTTTCCATTTATGTAGAGTAGGCAACCCTCTTAAGACCACTGTTTCTTAACTCATCCACTACCTCTGATTGGGTTGATTGACACCTCTTGCTAGTGGCCGCAAATGTGCAGGGGGCGGCATTGCACAAGCATTTCTAGTGAAATGCTAGTGCAATGATAAATGCTGATAGCGTATACTGTTGGCATTAATCGATGAGCGGCGGAGATGATCACTACAGCGATCACTACAGTGGAAAGCCATGATTGGAGGAAGCTGAATTAGTCATTGCTGATGTGTGAAGAGAGGATCTCTGGGCGGGGGAAGCTTCTCCGGCTGTGAAGAGAAGAAAGGTAATTTTTTAAACAAAACGGCTGCTTTGTAAAACTTTGATGAATGAAAGTGCCCCTGTTTTTAATAGTATTTTTAAAAACTGGGCTTTCATTCATCAACGTTTACCATTACTTTAAATATGAATATTCCATTAATGTTTTCTCATGTTTTCATCTACTTAAAGGGACATGAAACCCATTTTTTTTTCTTTCATGATTTAGAAAGAGAATACGATTTTAAACAACCTTCCATTTTACTTTTATTATCTATTTTGCTTACTTCTGTTAGTATCTTTTTGTTGAAGAAACAGCAATGCAAATTGGTGAGCCAATCACAAAGCATATATGTGCAGCCATCCTGTGTTGCTTGTTCTAAGCTACTAAATATGTGATAATGTTTCAAACTCTGTGTCTTTCTTGACAGTGTATCACACTCTAAGTGTATTGTAGCATTTGCGTACATTTATTTAGCCAGTGCCTAATATATTACACCTAAGCTCTTATATACATATATACATTACTTCCTGTTATCTGGATTACATCTCCCTTATTCGCATGTTACTGCTGCCTGTTGCGATGATCTGCGTGACAGGTTCGATAGAACTTGCTGTCATATTGTAGTTGTCATGGTGACCATTTGTTGTGCCGGTTCTACTTAGGCGGATTGATCTATTGGTTTACCTGTCTCAGTTTACGTTATCCTATAGCCGGTACATATTGCCTTCATGCCTCACTGTTAGCCTGGTTTTCATACATCTATATACCTCTTTTGCCTGTCCTAAAGTGTGTTAGTTAAAGGCATATATAGGGGCTGAACAGTATGCTCTGGCTCTTATTGTATATAGTGTCTGTATATTATCTCGAGTATGGGACATGTATTTCTAGAGCTGGCTATGTGGATTATGTGGTAGGTCCCCACCACTGAACTTTGATAACAGAAAAATAAAAGCATCAAACCATATAGCATGGATAGAAAATACAAGAATCCAGAAATAACTAGTAAATAAACAAATAAATAAACAGCAGCCTCTTTGTTGCTGCTGCATTGCACACTTAACTTTAGTAATGTATAGTTGGTTTTTGATCTTGTTGTAAATTATACTGTATCTATCTCTATTATGTCTGTATACACTTTACATCTAATACACACATCTTAGCTCTCTTAATGTATAATAAAGAAAGCTATTGTTGCCTTATAAGTCCATTTAGTTGCTCCGTATCATGTTGCTTATATAGTGATGTCCATCCTTAATGCAACCATTGGTTTCATCGTAGTTAGACAATCCTAGTGCAGTGTCCCTATTTCGTGATGTAGGCACAACCTGACCCTAGGGTGTATGGGGTATCATCCTTAGTTCCATGGTTGATGTCATCTCTTGTCATGGTTATATGCCCATGGTTCCTCGGCCTATGGCTTTTCTGATGTTCCTATCGGTTGTTCTCCGCACCTTGATGTTGTCACCTTAGATTGGTGTTAATGGATAATCTCTATGTGATTGCCATGGATGTAAAAGAAGCTCAGTGTTTTAAGACTACATGAGAACTTGTTGGCTATAGGCATTAATATACCGAGTATTATTGCATTGGAGGAATCATTACCATGGCTCCCCCAACACCAGATAGTGCACCCTGCCCTGCGTGGTCTACCCCCCACGAGGCCTGACCCTCAGTGCATTGTCACCAATTACTCCAGGTGTATCTGCCATGGCCCAGTATGTATCTCAGCTTAAATGAGCGTTCTAAAATCTGGGGGTGAGTTTAACCCTCCTGGGGCCACCGTGCCCAATCTATAGATCCATTCAGCTTCTCTTCTAAGCAGGGTCTTGTTTCTGTCCCCACCCCTATCGAGGGGGGGGATATGGTCAATCAGGATATATCTGATGGTGGACACCTGGTGCCCCATGTTGGCACAGTGTCTGGCCACTGGTTGATCCGATCCTCCTTGTTCTAAGGCCAATCGTATTGCCCGTCTGTGGTTAGCCATCCTATCGCGGAGTGTTCCGCTCGTCTTGCCCACATAGAACCGGGCACATGGACAGAATAATAGGTAGACTACAAATGTTGTAGTACAGGATATTGAGTGCTTGATCTTAAATACTTTATTCGTATGAGGATGGTGGAAGGTTTTAGTTGTTATGAGTCCATTACATGTTGTGCACCCTAGGCATCTGTATGAGCCTTTGATGTTAATATGGGCAGTATCCATGTATCTTGATTTAGGGTCTGTGCGTACCAAGCTGTCCTTGAGGTTACTTCCCCTCCGGTATGCTACCATTGGTGTCAGGTTGTGCGTGAAGGTCAATTTAGGGTCAGACTGTACTATTGGCCAGTGTATATATGTATATAAGAGCTTAGGTGTAATATATTAGGCACTGGCTAAATAAATGTACGCAAATGCTACAATACACTTAGAGTGTGATACACTGTCAAGAAAGACACAGAGTTTGAAACATTATCACATATTTAGTAGCTTAGAACAAGCAACACAGGATCTTTACATGTATATAATAACAATATAAGTCTTTTATAAAATCGAGGACACCGGATACAATACTACACTTTACACTTCCGGTCCTCACAGTGGAACGCAAAGTAAGCGGTCCACACACACACTGTTTGGAGACACCACACTGAGAAATTTATACACACAGGTATTTCTGATTTACTTTTGATTTGTTTAATGAGCAACATGCTTCTATTTAAGTTTGTTTGATGCACTGTTTGTTTATGCTGATGATGGGGTAGATTACCCCGAAAACGTTTCATTAAAATTTACTACGTTTTTTTCACTAAAAGACCTGAGAGTGCGACCATTATTTTTGGATTATATATATATATATATATATATATATATATACACACACACACATATATATACACACACATACTGTATATATTATATATATACACACACACACATACTGTATATATTTTATATATATATATATATATATATATATATATATATATATATATATATATATATATATATATATATTATACCTATTTAGACATGTGTATGTATGTATCTCTATGTTAAAGCCCTTTGCCTGCCTTTTTTGTCTAACACCTGTGACCTCAAATCTGTGAACCCTTATAACATTTTTGTGCAAAAATGTTTTAATCATTTTTATTAGATGGTGTTATTATGAGTGTAACTGTACTTTGTTTCACAAAACAGTTAACCAGAGCTCTGAGGATGCGGTAATCATTGAAGCTTAAATCACGATTCATTTCAATTTGTATTATGAGCAGAAAACCAGACACCCGCGATCAACCCCTTTTCACGCCACTCATAATTTAGCCCTTAAATGGGTGTGTTCTTGAGAACAAATGTTTGTGGTTTCACTAAGCAAAAACATCTATTTTAAATACAAACATAAACATAAAAGATCAATTTACCATACTTTTAATACTCTGCAGCATTAAGGGGAAAACACATTTACAGTGTAGCATCCCTTTCAAATAAACAAGAGTTAGAGAAACAAATTGTTAGATAAACCTGAAGCATACTGACTATTTACTTTGTAACTGTACCCTCTCATTGGCCCTTATTAGGGAATTTTATATTAAAGGGACACTGAACCCAATTTTTTTCTTTCATGATTCAGATAGAGCATGCCATTTTAAGCAACTTTCTAATTTACTCCTATTATCATTTTTTCTTCATTCTCCTGCTATGTTTTTTGAAAAGCAAGTAAGTTTAGAAGGCGGCCCATTTTTGGTTCACAACCTGGGTTGTGCTTGCTGATTGCTGGCTAAATGCACTCAACAATAAACAAGTGCTGTCCAGGGTCTGAACCAAAAATTGGCTGGCTCCTTAGCTTAGATGCCTTCTTTTTTAAATAAAGATAACAAGAGAACAAAGAATAAATGATAATAGGAGTAAATTAGAAAGGTGCTTAAAATTGCATGCTCTATCTGAATCATGAAAGAAAAAATTGGGTTTAGTGTCCCTTTAACCTTTATTGAGAAAAACATGGAAATTGGTTACTTTGTATATATTATTATTTACATGCACTTACATGTATAGTATTCATCAGTTAGAGGAAATAAAGTGCCTAAAGAAACAGTGTGTCAAATTAGGTTAGTTTTTGCAGGAGATTGGCACATTATCACTAGTTATTCTGTATATTGTTTTAGTAATGCCTAGCATTTTGTTAAAGGGACATGAAACCCAAATTATTTCTAATTTGTTTCTATTATTAAATGTACTTTGTTCCTTGGGTATCCTTTTTGAATGAACAGTACTGCACTACTGGGAGCTAGCTGAACACAACAGGTGAGCCAATTACAAGAGGCATATACTGTATGTGTAGTCATCAATCAGCAGCTAGCTCCCAGTAGTACATTGCTGCTCTTGAGCCTACCTAGGTAAACTTTTGAACAAAGGATAGAGAAAGAACTAATTAAATTAGATAATAGAAGTCAATTGGAAAGTTGCTTAAAATTATATGCTCTATCTGAATCATGAAAGAAAATGTTTTGGTTTCGAGCTATAAATTGTTAACAGGTGGGATTTACATTATTATATCATTGTGGAAGCCAACTGGTGAAACATGTTTGACAAATGTTTATTATTTTTCTATAATGCTGGTTGGTGGGAGATGACTATGTTTTTATAGGGACACTAAAGTCCAGTCCACTAAAGTTAAACTTTCATGATTCACATAGAGCAAGCAATTTTAAGCTTTATAATTTACTCCTATTATCATTTTTTCTTCCTTCTTTGTGTATCTTTATTTGAAAAGCAGGAATGCATGCTTAAGAGCAGGCCCATTTTTGTTCAGAACCTGGGTTGCACTTGCTTATTGAAGCCTAAATGTAGCCACCAATCAGCAAGAGCTAGCCGGGGTGCTGAACCAAAAAAAATCTTAACTTTTCAAATAAAGATACCAATAGAACAAAGATAATTTATACTAGGAGTACATTTAAAAAAAAAATTAAGCAGTGCGGTTTACTCTTCGTTTCGATATGCCCATATATACCAATTTTTCTTTAAACTTGCAAGGTCAGTCACTCAGTCATTCTGATATGCAGAAATATTAAAATGCACAAATAGGAATAATTAAAATGCACAAAGAGGATATACACAAGTTATTTTCTTCTAGTAATGAAAATGACATCTGTGCATGATCACAAAATTAAATGCCACTTAGCTTTGTTCCACCTCAGATGTGCAATCAACATTGATAAGAAAAATAAAACTCAATTTTGAAGCTTTAGAATTACTACTTGTTTCTCATATAATGCAGGAATGCAAACCAAATGCCATGAAGACAGATGCAGTAGTTTTTGCTGTAGCTGTGTCTAGAAACCTTCTATGTCAAATTTTCGAATTTTATTGGACCAATTTTCTTTTCTTTTTTTTTAGTGTTTTTGTTACTTCCAGTCTTAATTAAAGATCAAATTGTTACCCAATTTATGTGTACATTCAAAAATAATAAGCATGTGAAAATCAGTTTTAAAAGGGACATCCCACGCAAAAACATCATTTTTTTGAGTGCGGAATGGACGTTGCGTTACAGGCTAAAATGCTTGCGGTATAGCTATACGAACACGACTCACAATAGCTGCGTTACTGCTTTTACGCTGAAATTGCAATTTTTTTCAGCGTTAAAAGCCGTAACGCAAAACTCATAATCTAGGTGCTTGAGAATTGTAAACAAAATATTTACTTATGTATTGTTAAACAACTTTGCAATATAATTTCATTATTTATCTCGTTCCTTTTTCATGTAATTTAGGTCTGAACCTTGTTCTATATCTTTCCCTTATTGACTTTAACAGATAAAAATTGCAAACAATGCACTTTATCTTACCATTATGACCGTGGCTTTATTTGTTAGTTGCAGAGTCAAGCCCAAATCATTGTGGTGAGTGGAAATTGGCTGTTGAAAAATAATTGCAGCAAACAAAATAATTAAAGGGACAGTCAAGTCCAAAAAAAACTTTCATGTTTCAAATAGGGCATGTAAGTTTAAACAACTTTCCAATTTACTTTTATCACCAATTTTGCGTTGTTCTCTTGGTATTCTTAGTTGAAAGCTAAAACTAGGAGGTTCATATGCTAATTTCTTAGACCTTGAAGGCCGCCTCTAATCTAAATGCATTTTGATAGTTTTTCACCACTAGAGGGCATTAGTTCACGTTTTTCATATAGATAACATTGAGCTCATGCACGTGAATTTACCATGGTAACAGCTCTGATTGGCTAAAATGCAAGTCTGTCAAAATAACTGAAATAAGGGGGCAGTATGCTGAGGCTTAGATACAAGGTAATTACAGAAGTAAAGTGTGTATAATTATAACTGTGTTGGTTATGCAAAACTGGGGAATTGGTAATTAAGGGATTATCTATCTTTTAAAAAAAATATTTTAAAAAAACTAAAATTCTGGTGTTGACTGTCCCTTTAAATTTAATAATGTTATTCTTTATTAAGATAACAAAAGTGTATTGTCATTACAAGATGTGTACTGTCCCTTTAACATATAATTTTTATTCTTTTTTACTTAAAGGGGCATAAACCCCACATTTTTGTTTCATGATAGAGCATATAAATGTTAAACAACTTTCCAACGTTCATCTTTTACCAGTACCAGTTTTACATTTTGTGAAATGTGAAGTACATAACTGTTACTGCAAAATACAAATTCTAAACCTTTAAACGATGCTCTGATCATCTTTTATATGATATGAACGATAAAATCAATTATTGAGTATAGTATTATATTAAGGAATACTGTATATAGCAGCTGGTTTATCATTAGGGATGGGCGAATGGTTTGCAACATTTGGAAAATGAAACACATTTTAACACATTTGTTCGTTCTTTTCAAATGTTTGTACAACATTCTAACATTTGTTTAATGTAATAGTGTTTCTAATTCTATCTTTAAATGTAATATTCGATTGAAATTTTTATAATAAATCCATTCGAATTATGCAATATTTGAATTAAGAAACATTTTAATTGATATATTTGTAATATTATTTCTAATGCTGTCTTTGAATTTGATATTAAAATTATGCATTAAAATAGAAAAATTCAAATTAATATATTTGTATCTATTATGTATCAGTTTACTAAAGTCCCTACCATATGAACTGTTGAACTTCTGAATAGTTTGTTAAATCAAATGTTAGATTGAATATCCACATTCAAAATTTCAAATGTAATTGTGAACATTTGAAAACCAAAGTAAACCCAGAATGAAAATTTAAAGGGACACTGAACCCAAATTTTTTATTTTGTGATTCATATAGAACATGCAATTTTAAACAACTTTCTAATTTACTCCTATTATCAATTTTTCTTCGTTCTCTTTCTTTCTTTATTTGAAAAAGAAGGCATCTAAGCTAAGGAGCCAGCCAATTTGTGGTTCAGACCCATGGGCAGCACTTGTTTATTGGTGCTGTCCAAACCGCAAGGACAACCCAGGTTGTTCACCAAAAATGAGCCGGCATCTAAACTTAAATTCTTGCTTTTCATATAAAGATACCAAGAGAATGAAGAAAATGTGATAATAGGAGTACATTAGAAAATTACTTAAAATTGCATGCTCTATCTGATTCATGAAAGAAAATTTTTTGGTACAGTGTCCCTTTAATTTCCAAATTTTAATGGATTTTCCTTTTTATTAACATTTTATTCTCCAAAACGAATGTCCATAGGACTATTCATTCTACCAAACTAATTGCACTTTCAGCACACTTGCCTATACCTATTTATCATATAAATTTTAAAATTAGGAAGAATTTAACTATAATATTTATAAACGTAATCCTTTTTAACTCAGCATAGCATTTATTTAGACAAAAAAAAATAAGAAATATTTTAACAAAATTAGATAAAAAAAAAAAAAAGATTATTTGATTACTTTATACAGTATATTATTGTAATGTAGCCTTTCGAAACCAAAATAACACTATCATTTAAAACAAAAAGTATACATAAACCAATTTAAAGTTATTGTCTATCTAAAATTTGACCAATTGTTTTAAATTAATTCTAGTGGTAATTGTTCATTCAGATAGAACATACTTTTCTGTGCATATAATTACATAATAGTTCTAACCTTTCAGAAAGAACAAAAATAGTTATCTTGAAAAGTTCATGCTGCTAATGTTCTTTAATGTTCCTCATTGTCTGTTCATTATAATTTGTAACTGTGTCTTAAATTAAAAAATAAGTTTCCTAAATTATCCCTTAAAGTCTTTAAAAACTCTTGCAAGATACAATTATCAGCAGGAATCACAGCTGAAACACAATGAAAAGTGGTCTCTCTTGTTGTGTACTTTGGCTAGGCTTCATTTCTTAAACTTAAAAGGCTGTCATACCAGGCTATTTAATGATGTTAAAAAATAACATTATGCTTACAGAACTATATGATCAAGGAGGTCCATTTAAACCTATCAAAACATTTTTTTGTGAAAACCATTGTATGACTTTCTGTATGGTTTTCAAACTTAAATTCATTTTAATAGATTTGAAAATACCAAATGATAGTGGACTATTTAAAGGCCTATAGAAGTGCAATAAAGTCTAACATGACTGCTGTCTCCCAATTTCTATTTATTACCTCTCTTTTGGCCTATCCTAGTGAACCACATTGTCAACCCACTGTGCACAAACAACTCAATTGACTTGGTCTTCACAAATCTCTCTACTACTCCCAGTTTTCTAAACCCCCCTCTCCTTTCTCTGAACGTCATCTAATAATCTTCTCTCCCTCCCAAAAACTGTTGATTCCTCAACTTTCCAAAATGTACCCCCCCCCCCCGTCTTTTGCCCTGACATGGTGGCCTAAAATACATTTCTGCCATGATATCAACAATTACATCACTGTTTGCCTTGTCATGCATTTGACAACAACCTTAGCATACCAATTACTATCTTCAAAGATGTCCACAAACTTCTGACAGTGGAGAAAAGAATGCATCTATTCTGATTTCCTCAGCTCATACAACTCTACCCTTGATCTGGCCAAAGAATTCTATTTCTGTTCCCTTGTATCAACTGTTTTTATGCAAACTCCAGAAAGCTGATTTCAACAGCTACTTCCTCCTCTGTCAACCTAAACATCATCTCACTACCAAATGCGCTGCTCAGATTATTGCTGATCACTTTAAATATATAATTAACACAATTAGAAAAAAATTCTCAATCCCAACCTCCAAAGCTAGTTCTTTTACACGCCCCTTGTATTAATGAAACACTGTTTCCTGATACATTCAAGCATGCATTAATCACACCAATACCTAATTAAAAACTCTCTTGACCTCACAACCTTCTAACTATCCACCAATCTCTTCCCTGCAACTCTCTACAAGCATAACCATTCCCTTTAACTGAAATCAGGTGCATGTTACGCTTCTGATGATTTCAAGACATCAAACACCATTGCTTTTCACACAACTGTTCTGTATTCTACTCTTCCTTCACTTATCACACATACTTAAATAACTACATCAATATGACACATTTTTTGTACCATATTCCCCTTTCCTTCTGTGTTATATAATTTTCTTTTTTAGATTGTAAGCTTGAGAGCCTCTTTAACTGTAACTCCCTTTGTATACAAATGCAACTATCGCTGGTTGTGCTCAAGTGCAGTTCAACTAGTTGTGCTTAAGAGCAGTAAAACTTGTTGTGCTTTAGTGCAGTATAACTAATTGTGCTTAAGAGCAGTATAACTAGTTGTGCTCAAGTGCAGTAAAACTAGTTGTGCTCAAGTGCAGTATAACTAGTTGTGCTCAAGTGCAGTAAAACTAGTTGTGCTCAACTGCAGTATAACTAGTTGTGCTCAAGTGCAGTAAAATTAGTTGTGCTCAAGTGCAGTATAACTAGTTGTGCTCAAGTGCAATATAACTAGTTGTGTTCAAGTGCAATATAACTAGTTGTGTTCAAGTGCAGTATAACTGGTTGTACTCAAATGCAGTATAACTAGTTGTGCTCAAGTGCAATATAACTAGTTGTGTTAAAGTGCAGTATAACTGGTTGTGCTCAAGTGCAGTATAACTAGTTGTGCTCAAGTGCAATATAACTAGTTGTGCTCAAGTGCAGTATAACTTGTTGTGCTCAAGTGCAATATAACTAGTTGTGCTCAAGTGCAGTATAACTGGTTGTGCTCAAGTGCAGTATAACTGGTTGTGCTCAAGTCCAGTATAACTAGTTGTGCTCAAGTGCAGTAAAACTAGTTGTACTCAAGTGCAGTAAAACTGGTTGTGCTCTAGTGCAGTATAACTAGTTGTGCTCAAGTGCAGTATAACTGGTTGTGCTCAAGTGCAGTATAACTGGTTGTGCTCAAGTCCAGTATAACTAGTTGTGCTCAAGTGCAGTAAAACTGGTTGTGCTTAAGTGCAGTATAACTGGTTGTGCTCAAGTGCAGTATAACTAGTTGTGCTCAAGTGCAGTATAACTGGTTGTGCTCAAGTGCAGTATAACTGGTTGTGCTCAAGTCCAGTATAAATAGTTGTGCTCAAGTGCAGTATAACTAGTTGTGCTCAAGTGCAGTAAAACTGGTTGTGCTCTAGTGCAGTATAACTATTTGTGCTCAAGTGCAGTATAACTAGTTGTGCTCAAGTGCAGTATAACTGGTTGTACTTAAGAGCAGTATAACTAGTTGTGCTCAAGTGCAGTATAACTAGTTGTGCTCAAGTGCAGTATAACTGGTTGTGCTTAAGAGCAGTATAACTAGTTGTGCTCAAGTGCAGTAAAACTAGTTGTGCTTAAGAGCAGTATAACTAGTTGTGCTCAAGTGCAGTATAACTGGTTGTGCTCAAGTGCAGTAAAACTAGTTGTGCTCTAGTGCAATATAACTAGTTGTGCTCAAGTGCAGTAAAACTAGTTGTGCTCTAGTGCAGTATAACTAGTTGTGCTCAAGTGCAGTATAACTAGTTGTGCTAAAGTGCAGTAAAACTAGTTGTGCTTAAGAGCAGTATAACTAGTTGTGCTTAAGTGCAGTACAACTAGTTGTGCTCTAGTGCAGTATAACTAGTTGTGCTCAAGTGCAGTATAACTAGTTGTGCTCAAGTGCAGTAAAACTAGTTGTGCTCTAGTGCAGTAAAACTAGTTGTGCTCAAGTGCAGTATAACTGGTTGTGCTCAAGTGCAGTATAAGTAGTTGTGCTCAAGTGCAGTATAACTAGTTGTGCTCAAGTGCAGTATAACTAGTTGTGCTCAAGTGCAGGCAACTCCTTTTGTAATCTTCTTTGTATATTATTATTATTCTTTATTTATAAAGCGCCAACAGATTCCTGCAGCGCTGCCCATGGGTACAAGGATAACAGTACAATGGAGAAACAATACGACAACATTTTACAGAAAAAAAAAAAGGAAACAGGGGGAATTGAGGGCCCTATTTATATATAACTTACAATCTAGATGGGTAGTTTGTTATAATAACTTTTGTAACATATGACACAGCCTTATATAATGTCTCATACATTTTTTATTGTATTGAACCCTTATTAATGTAACATTTATTTGTATAGTGCTGTGTAAACTGTCGGATCTTTATAAATAACTAATAATACTAATAATAATCTGCTATCAGCTAAAGCAAAAGGCCACTGCTCCTTACTTATTCCGTTAAATCTATATGCTGCTTTTGCCACAGTTCACCATTCTATCCTCTTAAAATTCTACATTTTTTGCTATCTGATCTCCTGGTTCATGTCCTCTCTCAAACTACTCATCTAGGGCTTAATTTATCATTCAAATTCTCCTGTTTTCTCCTAAGAGTTCTCATGAGAAATAATGTACCTATTTATTATTAAGAAATGTGCTTAAAATTGGACAAATTTGACTGTAAAATTCTCCTACTGTTTAGTCGTATTTCACGTAGTTCTCCTCATTAACTCTCCTAGTTACAAATTTATCATTTATTTTCTTCTGTGGAGGACTGAAAGTTCTCCTGCAAGTTCCTGCATTAAAGTTCTCAATAACTACTGTTGAGAGCAGCATTAGAACTCTATTCCCTACCAGTTGTAGAAGCAGCTACAAAAAAAGGGCTCTACAAGGTGCAAAAAGGATATATAACAAAGCACAATAGTAATGGTTATTGGAGAGCAATAATAATTTATGTTGGTGTGATAAAAAATATATATAATGGAGTGCCAAATAATATATAACAGAGCACAAAAATTATATCTATTGGGGCATAAAAATAAGATATAAAAGAAGCGTAAAAATTGAAGCACAAAAACAATGAAAATGTAGATCTATATTCTTACATGACAGTTTGTTGAAGAGGGGTGTTAACAAAGCTAATAGTGGGAGCTGTATAAATATTTCTATTGGCTTATAAATCACTGACATAGAGAATAGTTGCTTATTTTCAGTGATAAATAAGGAGAAGATATTAATCCAATTTGAGAAATTTATCATTAGTTCTCCTCAGCTCTCCTATGGAGAAAAAACAACTTTTTATGATAAATACGGGTGCACAGGTGTGCCTCTCCAATGGAGAACTGCAGCAAACTGATAGAAGAACAGAAAATAGAATTCCTCAAATAAATAATAAATCGAGCCCCATGAGTTTTCTTTAACAGCATATCTCCTGATCATTTCCTCTCTCAGTAGGAATACCACAAGGGCAACTTGTTTTTTTTTTTTGTTTTTTAGATATGCTCCCTGGGAAAACATATATCTTCCTTTCAGCTCAAATACCACTTGTATGATGATGATATCCAAATCTACCTTTGATCTCCTAATATTTCTCCCCTTTTACTCTACCAGATTACCTATTGTTTCTTTGTGATTTCCTTCACACTACCTCCAACTTAATCTGTCTAAAACTGAACATTTTCTTATCCTTTTTTAATAGACACCCCACAACTGACATTTCTCTTACTTTAGGAGACTCTATTCATAAAACTTCATCCCAGATCTGCAATCTTTGTGTCACACTGGACTCTGAACTGACATCACCAAATATACAAGTACTTACCAAATCCTGCAATGCACACCTACACAACATTTGTAGAATATGCTCTTTTTTTAACCAATAAACAACAAAAATAGTAATTAATTTCCTCATTTTGTCACATATTGGCTACTACAACCTACTCCTAAATGACTTCCCAGATCTTGCCTCACTCCCCTCCAGTCTATTATAAATGCTTCAGCTCAAATCTTCTACTTAATTTTCAGATCTGCATCAGCTGCTCCACCACTCTGCCAGTCCCTACACTGGATCCCCATAAACTTAGAATACATTTGAAAATATTAATAAAAAACTACAAATCACTCAACAACCTCACACATAACTATATTTCATCATTCACCTTCAAATACTCCTCTGCACACCCTCTTCAATAAACCGCTGACCTAAGTCTCTTTACTCCTATTATTTCCACTTCCAGTTCTCTTTACTCCAACACTTCCAATCCTCTTGAACTCTCTAACCTGCTCCATCAGACTGTCTTCAACCTTCTATAGTTTCTTGAGCTCTTATATGAGCCACCTATTTAGAGAGATTTACCAACTCTACTCTAACTGCTTTTCATCCTAACAAAAATAAATCTCAAATTTACTAGTCTTGCTACTAAAACTACAATCCACAAGACAAGCTACCCCAAGCCTTATGTCTCCGCACTCTCAACTTGTAGACTGTAAGGTCTTTGGAGCAGGGCCTTTCTCCTCCTGTACTATTTTTTTTTGTTAAGTCTTCTATTGGGCTCCATGTACTAAGCAACGTAAGCTGCTCCGGAGCCCTTGCAGGGCAGGTTCACATATGCAAGCCTGATTCACGCAATGTAAGAAGCAGCGGTCTTTAGACTGCTTCATCTTACACTCTATGCAACCTTTGAGGTGGTGAGGAGAAATCACTGAGAGCAGACTCACTCTCTGTGATTGACAATCATGTGAGAGAAGGTGGCAGGCATTACATGCGTGTAATGATACATACGGGCAGCGGATCCTGTTCTTTCACTGCCCGCATGTAGCAAAGACAAGCAGTCCTGAGAGGAGGTGGCTGACCCGGCTGACTTAACCAGGTAGGAGCAGGGCACTGGGCACGCAACAGCTCCACAATTGATCATTGGATACTGCTGGGTAGCAGTAGCGTTACTTTCAAGTCAGCCCCCTAGACAGAAAAATATTGCTTCCAGTTTTTCATGGTCCACCACATGGAGATCAGTGTTAGCTCAGCTCACTGCAAAATAAACATTGGGGATCCGATCATCTCATCATCATTGTGTAGTAATAGCGTTAATTTCAAGTAAGCCTAGCCAGGAAAATATTATTTTTAGTAATATTTTCCTGGCTAGGATGACTTGAAATTAACGCTACCACTACACAATGATGATGATCGGATCCCCAATGTTTATTTTGCAGTGAGCTGAGCTAACACTGATCTCCATGTGGTGGACCGTGGAAGTAATAATTACTTCTACGGTCCACCACGTGAAAATCAGTGTTAGCTCAGCTCACTGCAAAATAAACATACAGTAATATGCTACATAAACAAAATGCAGAGTCTGGGTTAGGGTAACTGTATCGCTGCCAGCTGAGCAACAGTAAAACTGATAAATATCTTGAGATAAATATATATAGTGGAGGGATTTATTAAAGTGTCAGTGTTAGGAAGTTTTCTGTAAAATGATGAATTGATGCTGTAGCTGGGAAATCTTTCTCTGCAGAGACAGAAGCCCTGGGTGGTATATATATATATATATATATATATATATATATATATATATATATATATACAGTATATATAATTGTGTGTTACAGGACACAGAACTCATGCTGGGCCTTTTTGCTACATAATGTGCTAACCCAAACCAGCAAATTATTTAACATATATAGAGGTAAACGAAGGAAACATGATATAGTATATTCAGCAAGCAAAGCACCAAGTGGGATTTATTGCAGGAGAGCTCAAACTACTGTGTGCGTATGTGTCTGTGACTATGTGTATGTGTGTGTGCAAGTGTTTTGTAAAAACAAACAAAAACCTAAATACGCCCCTGGACTGGCACCATTTTGTTATGCGCAGTTCACTCTGTTTACTGCATCTGTGTCTCAGTGTTATAGTCTGGCAAATTTTATTACAGTAATTGTCACTATTTTACAGGTGCAGTATTTATTGAAAACTAATTGAATACTGTGCTGTGCTAGTGTTAAACTAAACATAACACTATTGCACCCCTAATATAAGTTAGTTCAAACATGTTTTCAAGTTTTTAAACACACTGGCAAGTGAAAAGAAAGCTAAAACTGCCTTGTTTCACTTTAAGGAGGTTTTTACCTTACAGCGGGGCTCCGGTCCCTAACCCGCTGTATGAGCGGGGTATACCTGTATACAGGGTCCCGCAGAATAACCTGCCTGTTTTCTGTCAATAAACACACAGACACAGTTTTCTAGCTTAAAATGTTTATTTAACATAAAGAAAGAGCTGTACAGTAATTATCATTTTAGTGGTATCTTAGTTTTATAGCTAAACCTCAGCTAAACTGTACTAGAAGCAAAAGAAAAAAGTTATGTTTTAAGAATTACATTGTCCAGATGATTACCGTCATTTTGCACACATTCATGCAGATGTGCTCTGAAGCTTCCCATCACTCGCCTGATCATTAGTGATGTCGCGAACAGTTCGCCGGAGAACAGTTCCCGGCGAACATAGCTTGTTCGCGTTCGCCGTTGCGGGCGAACATATGCGATGTTCGATCCGCCCCCTATTCGTCATCATTGAGGAAACTTTGACCCTGTATCTCACAGCCTTCAGACACATTTGAGCCAATCAGCAGCAGACACTCCCTCACAGACCCTCTCAGCTCTTGGGCAGCAGCCATTTTAGATTCATTACGATCTTGCTTTCTTAGTGAGAGGAGGTTTAGTGTTGCTGCTGCTGAGATTATAGGGAAATAGATAGCTAGGCTAGTGTATTTAGTGTCCACTACAGTCCTGAAGGACTCATCTAATCTCTGCTGTAAGGACAGCACCCCAAAAAGCCCTTTTTAGGGCTAGAACTTCAGTCGTTTTTTTTATTTATTATTATTTGTAATTTTATTTGCATTTGCCTGGCTTTCAGCCTGTGTGTGAGGCTCACATCATATACTGTGATTAGTGCCACCACTGATATCTGCTTAACATTAGTGTAAATTTAAACAACAAAACTTTTAAATCATTTTGCTAGTGTAATCTAATTTTATTTTCTATCAGGCCTGTGTGTCAGGCTTACACAGCATAGACTGTGGTTAATTGCTGTGCCAGCAGCCACCACTCATATCTGCTTAACATTATTTTAAATATAAAAAAAAAAAAACTTTTAAATCATTTTGCTAGTGTAATCTAATTTCATTTTCTATCAGGCCTGTGTCTCAGGCTCACACAGCATATACTATGGTTAATTGCTCTGTGCCAGCCACCACTCATATCTGCTTAACATTATTGTAAATTTAAACAACAAAACTTTTAAATCATTTTGCTAGTGTAATCTAATTTCATTTTCTATCAGGCCTGTGTGTCAGGCTTACACAGCATAGACTGTGGTTAATTGCTGTGCCAGCAGCCACCACTCATATCTGCTTAACATTATTGTAAATTAAAAAAAAAAAACTTTTAAATCATTTTGCTAGTGTAATCTTATTTCATTTTCTATCAGGCCTTTGTCTCAGGCTCACACAGCATATACTGTGGTTAATTGCTCTGTGCTAGCTACCACTCATATCTGCTTAACATTAGTGTAAATTTAAACAACAAAACTTTTAAATCATTTTGCTAGTGTAATCTAATTTCATTTTCTATCAGGCCTGTGTGTCAGTCTCACACAGCATATACTGTGGTTAATTGCTGTGCCAGCCACCACTCATATCTGCTTAACATTATTGTAAATTTAAAAAAAAAATGTTTAATCATTTTGCTAGTGTTATCTAATTTCATTTTCCATCAGGCCTGTGTGTCAGGCCCACATCATATAGTGTGATTAATAGCCACTTCTGGTGTAACATTAGTGTAAATTTTTTTTACTTTTTTTTTTTTACATCAGTCCTCTTCTAGTGTTATTTAATTTTAGTTGCCAGGCCAGCCTGGCTGCCATTAGTGCCAGCCTGTGTGTCAGGCTGCCAGCATATACTGTGCCTACTTCCATCCTCAGTGCCAGTCCACCACTCCTATCTGGTGTAACATTAGTTTAAATTTTGTAAAAAAAAACTTTTACATCAGTCTGCTATTGTTATCTAATTGCAGTTGCCTGTCTGCCAGCATGTGTGCCAGGCCCATTTTCCAACTAGTGCCACGAATCATATTTGTTATAACAGTAGTGTAAATATTTAAAATAAAAACTTTTTTGACTGTGAATCATCAGTCTGCTAGTGCAATTGAATTGCAGTTGCCTGCCTGCCAGCATGTGTGCCAGGCCCACTTGCCAACTAGTGCCACCAATCATATTTGTTATAACAGTAGTTTAAATATTAAAAAAAAAAAAATTGACTGTGAAAGATCAGTCTGCTAGTGTAATCTAATTGAAGTTGCCTGCCTGCCAGCGTGTGTGCCAAGCCCACTTGCTGCCAACTATTGCCACCAATCATATTTGTTATAACAGTTTTGAAAATATTTAAAATTAAAACTTTTTTGACTGTGAATCATCAGTCTGCTAGTGCAATTGAATTGCAGTTGCCTGCCTGCCAGCGTGTGTGCCAGGCCCACTTGCCAACTAGTGCCACCAATCATATTTGTTCTAACAGTATTGTAAATATTTAAAATAAAAACTTTTTTGACTGAGAAACATCAGTCATCTAGTGTAATCTAATTGCAGTTGCCTTCCTTCCAGCATGTGTGCCAGGCCCACTTGCCAACTAGTGCCACCAATCATATTTGTTCTAACAGTATTGTAAATATTTTAAATAAAAACTTTGACTGTGAATCATCAGTCTGCTAGTTCCATTGAATTGCAGTTGCCTGCCTGCCAGCGTGTGTGCCAGGCCCACTTGTCAACTACTGCCACCAATCATATTTCTTATAACAGTATTGTAAATATTTACAATAAAAACTTTTTTAACTGTGAATCATCAGTCTGCTAGTGCAATTGAATTGCAGTTGCCTGCCTGCCAGCGTGTGTGTGCCAGGCCCACTTGCCAACTAGTGCCACCAATAATATTTGTTATTACAGTAGTGTTAATATTTACAATAAAAACTTTTTTGACTGTGAATCATCAGTCTGCTAGTGCAATTGAATTGCAGTTGCCTGCCTGCCAGCGTGTGTGCCAGGCCCACTTGCCAACTAGTGCCACCAATAATATTTGTTATTACAGTAGTGTTAATATTTAAAATTAAAACTTTTTTCACTGTGAATCATCAGTCTGCTAGTGCAATTGAATTGCAGTTTCCTGCCTGCCAGCGTGTGTGCCAGGCCCACTTGCCAAGTGCCGCCAATCATATTTGTTATAACAGTATTTTAAATATTTAAAAAAAAAACTTTTTTGACTGTGAAGCATCAGTCAGCTAGTGTAATCTAATTGCAGTTGCCTTCCTCCCAGCGTGTGTGCCAGGCCCACTTGCCAACTAGTGCCACCAATCATATTTGTTGTCACAGTACTTTTAATATTTAAAAAATAAACATTTTTTACTTTGAAACATCAGTCTGTTTTTTTGTGTCAGGCTCACAGCGTATACTGTGCCCACTTGCCCAGTGCCACCACTCATAATTTGTTTAATAGTATTGTAAGTGTACATTTAAAAAAAATGACAGGCAGAGGCAGGCCACCCCGCAGGTGCCGTCGTAGTCGTGGTGCTGTGATTCCTTTAGACCCTACAACTATGCACATTGTTCAGAGGCCAGGTGCTGAGGAGGACCTAGTTGAATGGCTAACACAGGACACCCAATCTTTTACATCTTCCGCTCCTAGTCCTAACCTTGACACACCACCTCCAGCTGTGCTTTGGGCACCTCTTCTTAAGTGACCAGTGCCACTCACCCGCCTGTCGCCGCCACCAACACTAGCACCACAGCCGCTTCACTTGATCTGTCAGAGGAGTTATTGACACATCAGTTGGAAGAAATGAGTGATGCGCAACCATCATTGACAGAGGATGTAGATAACAGTGATATGTCTCAGTTAGGCAGCATTACAGACATGGAGGCACGGTGTGATGATGATGATGATGTTATACCCGCTGCTGCTTCGTTTGTTGATGTGTCATATACAAGTGAAGCAGTTGATGATGATGTGTCCGTGGATGTCACGTGGGTGCCTGCTAGAAGAGAAGAAGAAGAGGGGGAAAGTTCAGATGGGGAGACAGAGAGGAGGAGGAGGAGATGAGTTGGAAGCAGGGGGAGGTCATCGCAAGGAGCTAGTGGCACAATCAGACAGCATGCATCGGCACCCGGGGTCAGCCAGACAGCACGCCGACGCCAATCAACGCATGCTGTTGACACTACCAGAATGCCGTCATCGCAGAGCTCAGCAGTGTGGCATTTTTTTTGTGTGTCTGCCTCTGACAACAGTGATGCCATTTGCAACCTGTGCCAAAAGAAACGGAGTCGTGGGAAGTCCAACACCCAACTAGGTACAACTGCTTTGCGAAGGCACATGGTCTCACATCACAAACGCCGATGGGAAGAACACATGAGTAGAAGCAGCACACAAACTCAAAGCCGCCCTCCTCCTCCTGGTCCAGCATCTTCAGCCACGTCAACCAGTGCTGTCCTCCTTACCCCCTCTCAACCATACTCCAATCAGTCTCTCTTACATAGCAGTTCCTGGTCATCTGCCCACAGTCAGGTGTCTGTCAAGGACATGTTTGAGCGTAAGAAGCCAATTTCCCAAAGTCACCCCCTTGCCCGGCGTCTGACAGCTGGCTTGTCTGAACTCTTAGCCCGCCAGCTTTTACCATACAAGCTGGTGGAGTCTGAGGCTTTCAAAAAATTTGTATCTACTGGGACACCGCAGTGGAAGGTACCTGGCCGAAATTTCTTTTCACAAAAGGCAATCCCAAACCTGTACTCGATTGTGCGAAAGGAAGTAATGGCATGTCTGGCACACAGCGTTGGGGCAAGGGTCCATATGACCACTGATAGCTGGTCTGCAAAGCATGGTCCGGGCAGGTATATCACCTACACTGCGCATTGGGTAAACCTGCTGACGTCTGACAAGCATGGAATGCGTGGCTCTGCAGAGGAGTTGGTGACACTGCCACGACTTGCAGGCAGGCCTGCTGCTACCTCCTCTACTCCTCCTACTCCATCCTCTTCCATAACCTCTTCCTCGGCTGAGTCCTCTTCTGCTGCTGCTTCTTGCTCCACATCAACGGCACCCCCCCAGCTCCCCAGGTACTATTCAACATCCCGGATATGGCAGTGTCACGCCATCTTAGGGGTTTACTTGCCTGAAAGCCGAGAGTCACACCGCACCAGCACTCCTGTCCGCCCTGAATGCACAGGTGGATCAGTGGCTGACTCCGCACCAACTGGAGATTGGCAAGGTTGTTTCTGACAATGGAAGTAATTTGGTGGCGGCATTGAAATTGGGCAAGTTGACACATGTGCTGTGCATGGCACATGTGTGTAATCTGATTGTATAACGCTTTGTGCATAAGTACCCAGGCTTACAGGATGTCCTGAAGCAGGCCAGGAAGGTGTGTGGCCATTTCAGGCGTTCCTACACGGCTATGGAGCACTTGTCCGATATCCAGCGTCGAAACAACCTGCCAGTGAGGCGCTTGATTTGCGACAGCCCGACACAGTGGAATTCAACACTCCTAATGTTCGACCACCTGCTCCAACAAGAAACAGCTGTTAATGAGTATTTATATGACCGGGGTGCTAGGACAGCCTCTGGGGAGCTGGGGATTTTTTTTCCAAATTACTGGACGCTCATGCGCAATGCCTGTAGGCTCATGCGTCCTTTTGAGGAGGTGACAAACCTTGTCAGTCGCACCGAAGGCACCATCAGCGACATCATACCATTTGTTTTCTTCCTGGAGCGTGCCCTGCGAAGAGTGCTGGATCAGGCCATAGATGAGCGTGAAGAGGAAGAGGAAGAGTTGTGGTGTCCATCACCCCCAGAAAAAGCCTTATCAGCATCGCTTGCTGGACCTGCGGCAACACAGGAAGAGGATTGTGAGGAAGAGGAGTCAGAGGAGGAATGTGGCTTTGAGGAGGAGGAGGAGGAAGACCAAGCACAACAGGCATCCCAGGGTGCTCGTGGTTGTCACCTATCTGGTACCCGTGGTGTTGTACGTGGCTGGGGGGAAGAAGATACCTTCAGTGACATCAGTAAGGACGAGGAACCGGACATGATTAGCTCGGCATCTAACCTTGTGCAAATGGGGTCTTTCATGCTATCGTGCCTGTTGAGGGACCCTCGTATAAAAAAGCTAAAGGAGAATGACCTGTACTGGGTGTCCACGCTACTAGACCCCCGGTATAAGCATAAAGTGACTGAAATGTTACCAAATTCCTGCAAGTCCGAAAGGATGGAGCAGTTCAAAAATAAATTAAAAAAAAGGCTTTAAACAGCGTACAAGGGTGATGTCACAGCACAACGGGAATCTAACAGGGGAAGAGATGAAATGAATCCTCCTCCTCCTCCTCCTCCCATGACCACTGCGGCAAGGACAGGATGCTTTCCTGACATGTTGTTGATGGAGTTTCGGTATAGCTTTTCAGCACAACAGGCTTAGGTGCTGCACGTCACCCAGGGACCACTGCCTAAGTCCCCAGTACATAAATCAAAGGAAAAGCAGGCAGGTGACAGCAGATGCAATATTCTTTTATTAAGGAGGTAAAAAAGGCAACGTTTCGGGATTAGTCTCCCTTATTCATGCCATACCTGATACAAACTAACAAGTGACTTATATACATGTGTACCACTAGGTGGCGCTCAAGTGTATTTAACTCTTTCTTATCAAACACTTAACTTACTCATAAGCTTACATTTATACATTTCCTATTCTGTATACATTGCAGTGTATCCATGATTAGTAAAATTACTAATTTCTTATCAAACTTTCACAACAGTTATGATTTACATCTTATCAATAATAATCATAGAAATACTGTAAGGTCCCAGTCTCTATTTAAACCTTTAGGCTCCAGACTCCCTAATTCATATATCCAATATGCTTCTTTTTGCTTTAATAGAATTTCTCTATCCCCCCCTCTACGTGGAATATCAACTTTGTCAATTATTTGAAATTTCAATTGACTTATAGAGTGGTTTGCTTGTATAAAATGGGCAGCTAGAGGAGCTTTCACATTGCCAGTTCTAATATTGCTCTTATGTTCAATTATTCTTTCCTTAGCGGATCTGGTGGACTCCCCTATATAAACCCCCCCACATGGACATTTAATCATATATATTATGAAAGTGGTCAAGCATGTAAAATAACCTTTTATGTTATACTTTTTGCCAGTGTGAGGGTGATAAAAAACTGACCCTTTACTCATGTTGCTACAACAGGAACACCCTAGACAGGGATAACAACCTGTATTTTTTGTAGTAATGTACCTAGGTTTATTTTTGTTTTTAGTGCTAGGGCCAATGTCAGCTTTGACCAATTTATTTTGGATATTACTACTTCTTTTAAAAGCAGACATAGGAGGGCTCTGAAATTCTATAATAGATGGGTTACAATCAGATAAAATATTCCAGTGTTTCCTAATGATGCGCTGTATTTCATTACTCTGTGCATTATATTCTGTTACAAGGATAAGTCTATCTTTCTGATTGTTTTCCTTCTTTGCTCTATCCTTAGGGTGCAATAAATCTATTCTTGGAATCAATTTTACAGTCTCAATTTCTTTCGTTATTAGACTATTGGGATAACCCCTTTCCAGAAATCTCTCACCCATCTCAGTCAATCTCTTATTTAATGTTTTCTCATCTGAGACAATTTTGCGCACTCGCAACATTTGGCTGTGGGGTAGAGACTTTAGGAGAGAAGGCGGATGAGCACTTTCAAAGCGCAAAAGACTATTTCGGTCAGTTTTTTTCTTAAATAAATCAGTTTTAAACTGATTGCCAAATTTCATTACTCTCACGTCCAGGAAATCAACCACCTCCTCACTCCAAGTCAATTTCAATTTTATATATCTTGTTGATGAATTTAAATCATCCACAAACCTTTTAAGGGTTCCAACGTCGCCCCACCAAATGCCGAAAATATCGTCAATATACCGCCACCAGGTGGCGCCATACTGAACAAATAATTCGTTACAAAAAACAAATTTTTCCTCAAAGAGGTTCATAAAAATATTTGCATAATTTGGGGCGACGTTGGAACCCATGGCAGTACCTTGGAGTTGGAGGAAATAGTCATCCTGAAAGAGAAAGTAATTCCCACATAGTATAATTGTCAGAAGCTGGATAAAAAAATCTATTTGTGCAGAGGTGTATTGAATGTAATTTCTTAATGTATTTTCTACAGCATCAATGCCACTTGAATGTTTTATATTAGTGTAGAGACTCTCTACATCTAAACTAAACATAATAAATTTACTACTAGGGAGATCTAAGGAGTCCAATTTGCATAAAAAATCATTAGTATCTTTAATGAAGGAACTGGAGCGTTCAACATAGGGCCGTAAGATCTTATCCAAAAATATTGAAATATTTGTAAAGACTGAATTGGTACTTGCAACAATAGGACGCCCTGGAGGGTTTTTAATGTCCTTATGTATTTTGGGTAAAACATACATTACAGGTGTATATGGATTATCTACCTGCAGAAAAGAAACAACATCTTTTCTGGGTGACGTGCAGCACCTAAGCCTGTTGTGCTGAAAAGCTATACCGAAATTTATAGTGTTCCTGCCTGTTTTCGTGCACCTGGCTTTCAAAATGGAGGAGAAACAAGATACCTGTATTACATTTTCTTACTCTGAACTAGAAGCAGCGAGAATAACAACATTAACAAAAGGGTCAAGAGACTTTCTGAAGGTAGCTCCATCTGAACATACAACTCAGGAGTATGAAAAGTTGTCAAAAAAGAACCTGGCTTTTAACCTGCATGCAAACACCCTGGCGGAATATCACCGGGTTAAGCGAATTCCAAGGGGCCTGAGAATGGGAGCAAGACCTACCCTGATGAAGGAGAACCAAGATTACTGTAACCGCTTTGAACACATACTGAATAAATGTTCAATGGATATCATTGTGCTTACCGTAGAGTGCTTGAATAAAGAAATTGAAGAGCAGAATGTCAAACTGGCTGAAATGGAAAATAGCCTAAGAAAAAACTTACCAACAGCGGAGTTGGAGAAAATACTGCAAGATACCAATATGAAGATCGCTGAGCTGAAAAAGGTAATAGAGGAGAGGAAACGCACAAAATTTGCCCGAGATGAATCGGATTACTCCACTGGTAAAGTGTATAGATGGCGCTATGACCCAGAGGGCGCCCAACGGAGATATACGCCGCGCACCAGAAGACGTCAGAGCCATGGGCCGACGCTAAGCGGCAGCAGCACAGAATCACAGGATTCATCGCCAGGGGAGTCAGACCTAGACAGAGACGAGGTGGGCGCAAACATCGGCGGCAGCTCAAAGGAAACAAAGAAGGATACCAAAAAGAAGACAGCACGACCATTACGTCCAAGACGAGGACACTAAATGGGAACCACCATGATGATAAACAAGAAGAAGTCCGGTCACCAGGGGTAAGCAATGATGTTGAGACTGTCATACCAACATATACCCCACCAGAGACATACAAGAATAACGTCATTAACATTTCTAAACATGAACTCTCTATACCTGAACTGGAATTGTTAAATAAGGGTCTCTCTTTCTGCCCAGTAAAAAATTGTAATTTTTTTCAGTTGCAAAAAGACCTGCATAGATTTATAAGAACTTTAAAGTTGAAAACTTTGAACTGGGCAGAAAATGTGAATTTAAATAATGAGAATCCAACGATCCATTTAAAACAGCTTGGGTTAAGAAAGAAAAGTAAATTTAACCCCATTGTAAATAATCACAGCATAGGGACTTTTTCAACTTTAGTTCAGAGGGATATTTTAAAATTACAAACGAAAGTGGAGAAATACAGAAAAAATGGAAACACCTTTAAACAGATGGGTAATAATATGACTGTAGACCATCATCTAGCCCTAAAGAATCTACAGGGACACCCTGAAATTATTTTAAAAAGAGCAGACAAGGGAGGAGCTACAGTGGTGTTAGATAAAAAGGCCTATATTGATGAAATTAAAAATCAATTGAATAATAAGGCAATATATAAGAAACTTAATCATAACCCTGTATTTAAATTACAAAAAGAAATTAAAATGATAACTTTAAAGGCTGAAAACAAAGGGATAATAGGTAAAGATGTTGTTTCTTTTCTGCAGGTAGATAATCCATATACACCTGTAATGTATGTTTTACCCAAAATACATAAGGACATTAAAAACCCTCCAGGGCGTCCTATTGTTGCAAGTACCAATTCAGTCTTTACAAATATTTCAATATTTTTGGATAAGATCTTACGGCCCTATGTTGAACGCTCCAGTTCCTTCATTAAAGATACTAATGATTTTTTATGCAAATTGGACTCCTTAGATCTCCCTAGTAGTAAATTTATTATGTTTAGTTTAGATGTAGAGAGTCTCTACACTAATATAAAACATTCAAGTGGCATTGATGCTGTAGAAAATACATTAAGAAATGACATTCAATACACCTCTGCACAAATAGATTTTTTTATCCAGCTTCTGACAATTATACTATGTGGGAATTACTTTCTCTTTCAGGATGACTATTTCCTCCAACTCCAAGGTACTGCCATGGGTTCCAACGTCGCCCCAAATTATGCAAATATTTTTATGAACCTCTTTGAGGAAAAATTTGTTTTTTGTAACGAATTATTTGTTCAGTATGGCGCCACCTGGTGGCGGTATATTGACGATATTTTCGGCATTTGGTGGGGCGACGTTGGAACCCTTAAAAGGTTTGTGGATGATTTAAATTCATCAACAAGATATATAAAATTGAAATTGACTTGGAGTGAGGAGGTGGTTGATTTCCTGGACGTGAGAGTAATGAAATTTGGCAATCAGTTTAAAACTGATTTATTTAAGAAAAAAACTGACCGAAATAGTCTTTTGCGCTTTGAAAGTGCTCATCCGCCTTCTCTCCTAAAGTCTCTACCCCACAGCCAAATGTTGCGAGTGCGCAAAATTGTCTCAGATGAGAAAACATTAAATAAGAGATTGACTGAGATGGGTGAGAGATTTCTGGAAAGGGGTTATCCCAATAGTCTAATAACGAAAGAAATTGAGACTGTAAAATTGATTCCAAGAATAGATTTATTGCACCCTAAGGATAGAGCAAAGAAGGAAAACAATCAGAAAGATAGACGTATCCTTGTAACAGAATATAATGCACAGAGTAATGAAATACAGCGCATCATTAGGAAACACTGGAATATTTTATCTGATTGTAACCCATCTATTATAGAATTTCAGAGCCCTCCTATGTCTGCTTTTAAAAGAAGTAGTAATATCCAAAATAAATTGGTCAAAGCTGACATTGGCCCTAGCACTAAAAACAAAAATAAACCTAGGTACATTACTACAAAAAATACAGGTTGTTATCCCTGTCTAGGGTGTTCCTGTTGTAGCAACATGAGTAAAGGGTCAGTTTTTTATCACCCTCACACTGGCAAAAAGTATAACATAAAAGGTTATTTTACATGCTTGACCACTTTCATAATATATATGATTAAATGTCCATGTGGGGGGGTTTATATAGGGGAGTCCACCAGATCCGCTAAGGAAAGAATAATTGAACATAAGAGCAATATTAGAACTGGCAATGTGAAAGCTCCTCTAGCTGCCCATTTTATACAAGCAAACCACTCTATAAGTCAATTGAAATTTCAAATAATTGACAAAGTTGATATTCCACGTAGAGGGGGGGATAGAGAAATTCTATTAAAGCAAAAAGAAGCATATTGGATATATGAATTAGGGAGTCTGGAGCCTAAAGGTTTAAATAGAGACTGGGACCTTACAGTATTTCTATGATTATTATTGATAAGATGTAAATCATAACTGTTGTGAAAGTTTGATAAGAAATTAGTAATTTTACTAATCATGGATACACTGCAATGTATACAGAATAGGAAATGTATAAATGTAAGCTTATGAGTAAGTTAAGTGTTTGATAAGAAAGAGTTAAATACACTTGAGCGCCACCTAGTGGTACACATGTATATAAGTCACTTGTTAGTTTGTATCAGGTATGGCATGAATAAGGGAGACTAATCCCGAAACGTTGCCTTTTTTACCTCCTTAATAAAAGAATATTGCATCTGCTGTCACCTGCCTGCTTTTCCTTTGATGTTGTTGATGGAGGACATGCGGACCTTTTTAACTCCTATGCATTGCCAGAGCCTTTCGGGATCCAGCCTCAGAGAAAGACTCAACCGACAGGTAGCAGACTACCTAGCATTAACTGCGGATCTCGACACTCTGAGGAGCGATGGACCCCTTGACTACTGGGTGTGCAGGCCAGACCTGTGGCCTGAGCTATCCCAATTTGCAATCGAACTTCTGGCCTGCCCCGCTTCAAGTGTCCTGTCAGAAAGGACCTTCAGTGCAGCAGGAGGGTTTGTCACTGAGAAGAGAAGTTGCCTAGGTCAAAAAAGTCTTGATTACCTCACCTTTATTAAAATGAATGAGGGATGGATCCCGAAGGGATTGACATTGGGTGATACATTTGAGTAAAAAAGGCCTGATGATGAGATGAGCTGCCTTGGGCTACAAATGGTACACACGCTGGCGTATTTTTTCTTAGAATGCAGGATGACTTGCGTGACTTATCCACCAACAACTAGTGTTCAACCCGCAAGGTTTTAGGGCACTTTCTAACTGTTTTACAAACATAAATTTTTCTGGCCGCTGCTACAGCAGCGGCTGCAACAATACCGAATTTTTCAGGCATTTGGACATGCCTAATTTTTCTGGCCTCTGGTGCTGCACTGTGGCTACAAAACCCAAACCAAAAAACGGCACATAACAATGATGAAACTGTTAAGAATAGTACTCAGTCATTAACACACCACTCATATCTGGTGGCACAGTAGATTGCATGCGTAGCGCCCCAAATTTGAAGTAGGAGGACCAACCAAGCATCTTTTTCCATCTCACGGTTCCGAAAAATTATCTATGGGTTCCTAAAAACGATGCCATACCTGTACTCGATTGTGCAAAAGGATGTCATATGTGGTGTTTCATGCTGTTGTGCCTGTTGAGTGTCGTGGACCATCGTATAAAAAAGCTGAAGGAGAACAACCTGTACTGGGTGTCCAAGCATGGTTTTTTGTTCAATTTCCAGGTTCCTAAAAATTATCTCCGGGTTCCTAAAATCAATGCCATATCTGTAATCTATTGTGCAAAAGGATGGCATATGTGGTGTTTCATGCTGTTGTGCCTGTTGAGGGTCGTGGGCCATCATATAAAAAGGCTGAAGGAGAACGACCTGTACTGGGTGTCCAAGCACGTTTTTTGTTCAATTTCCCGGTTCCTAAAAATTATCTCCGGGTTCCTAAAATTGATGCCATATCTGTAATCTATTGTGCAAAAGGATGGCATATGTGGTGTTTCATGCTGTTGTTTCTGTTGAGGGTCCTGGACCCTCGTCTAAAAAGGCTGAAGGAGAACGACCTGTACTGGGTGTCCAAGCACGTTTTTTGTTCAATTTCCCGGTTCCTAAAAATTAACTCTGGGTTCCTAAAATCGATGCCATATCTGTAATCTATTGTGCAAAAGGATGGCATATGTGGTGTTTCATGCTGTTGTTTCTGTTGAGGGTCCTGGACCCTCGTCTAAAAAGAATGAAGGAGAACGACCTGTACTGGGTGTCCAAGCATGGTTTTTTGTTCAATTTCCCGGTTCGTAAAAATTATATCTGTGTTCCTAAAATGGATGCCATACCTGTACTCTATTGTTCAAAAGGATGGGATATGTGGTGTTTCATGATGTTGTTTAAGTTGAGGGTCCTGGACCCTCGTCTAAAAAGGCTGAAGGAGAACGAGCTGTACTGGGTGTCCAAGCATCTTTTTCCATCTCCCGGTTCCTAAAAATTATCTCCGGGTTCCTAAAATCGATGCCATACCTGTACTCTATTGTTCAAAAGGATGGCACATGTGGTGTTTCATGCTGTTGTTTCTGTTGAGGGTCCTGGACCCTTGTCTAAAAAGGCTGAAGGAGAATGACCTGTACTGGGTGTCCAAGCATCTTTTTCCATCTCCTGGGTCCTAAAAATTATCTCTGGGTTCCTAAAATCGATGCCATACCTGTACTCTATTGTTCAAAAGGATGGCATATGTGGTGTTTCATGCTGTTGTTTATGTTCAGGGTCCTGGACCCTCGTCTAAAAAGGCTGAAGGAGAACGAGCTGTACTGGGTGTCCAAGCATCTTTTTCCATCTCCCGGTTCCTAAAAATTATCTCCGGGTTCCTAAAATCGATGCCATACCTGTACTCTATTGTTAAAAAGGATGGCATATGTGGTGTTTCATGTTGTTGTTTCTGTTGAGGGTCCTGGACCCTCGTCTAAAAAGGCTGAAGGAGAACGAGCTGTACTGGGTGTCCAAGCATCTTTTTCCATCTCCCGGTTCCTAAAAATTATCTCCGGGTTCCTAAAATCGATGCCATACCTGTACTCTATTGTTAAAAAGGATGGCATATGTGGTGTTTCATGCTGTTGTTTCTGTTGAGGGTCCTGGACCCTCGTCTAAAAAGGCTGAAGGAGAACGACCTGTACTGGGTGTCCAAGCACGTTTTTTGTTCAATTTCCCGGTTCCTAAAAATTAACTCTGGGTTCCTAAAATCGATGCCATATCTGTAATCTATTGTGCAAAAGGATGGCATATGTGGTGTTTCATGCTGTTGTTTCTGTTGAGGGTCCTGGACCCTCGTCTAAAAAGGCTGAAGGAGAATGACCTGTATTGGGTGTCCAAGCATCTTTTTCCATCTCCCGGTTCCTAAATATTATCTCCGGGTTCCTAAAATCGATGCCATACCTGTACTCTATTGTTAAAAAGGATGGCATATGTGGTGTTTCATGCTGTTGTCTCTGTTGAGGGTCCTGGACCCTCGTCTAAAAAGGCTGAAGGAGAACGACCTGTACTGGGTGTCCAAGCATCTTTTTCCATCTCCCGGTTCCTAAAAATTATCTCCGGGTTCCTAAAATCGATTCCATACCTGTACACTATTGTTCAAAAGGATGGCATATGTGGTGTTTCATGCTGTTGTTTATGTTGAGGGTCCTGGACCCTCGTCTAAAAAGTCTGAAGGAGAACGAGCTGTACTGGGTGTCCAAGCATCTTTTTCCATCTCCCGGTTCCTAAAAATTATCTCCGGGTTCCTAAAATGGATGCCATACCTGTACTCTATTGTTAAAAAGGATGGCATATGTGGTGTTTCAGCCTGTTGTGCCTTTTGAGGGTCGTGGACCATCGTATTAAAAGGCTGAAGGAGAACGACCTGTACTGGGTGTCCAATCATGGTTTTTTGTTCAATTTCCCGGTTCCTAAAAATTATCTCCGGGCTCCTAAAATCAATGCCATACCTGTACTGGTTTGTTCAAAAGGATGGCATATGTGGTGTTTCACGCTGTTCTGCCTGTTGAGGGTCCTGGACCCTAGTCTAAAAAGGCTGAAGGAGAACGAAGTGTACTGGTTGTCCAAGCATCATTTTCCATCTCCCGGTTCCTAAAAATTATCTCTGGGTTTCAAAAATCGATGCCATACCTGTACTGGATTATTCAAAAGGATGGCATATGTGGTGTTTTATGCTGTTGTTTCTGTTGAGGGTCCGGGACTCTCGTATAAAAATGCTGAAGGAGAAGGAAGTGTACTGGGTGTCCAATCATGTTTTTTGCTCAATTTCCCGGTTCCTAAGAATTATCTCCGGGTTTCTAAAATTGATGCCATACCTGTACTCTATTGTTCAAAAGGATGGCATATGTGCTCTTTCCTGCTGTTGTTTCTGTTGAGGGTCCTGGACCCTCATCTAAAAAGGCTGAAGGAGAACGACCTGTACTGGGTGTACTGTCCAAGCATCTTTTTCCATCTCGCGGTTCCTAAAAATTATCTCCGGGTTCCTAAAATCAATGCCATATCTGTAATCTATTGAGCAAAAGGATGGCATATGTGGTGTTTTCTGCTGTTGTTTCTGTTGAGGGTCCGGGACCCTCGTATAAAAAGGCTGAAGGAGAACGAAGTGTACTGGGTGTCCAATCATGTTTTTTGTTCAATTTCCCGGTTCCTAAAAATTATCCCTGGGTTTCTAAAATCGATACCATACCTGTACTGGATTATTCAAAAGGATGGCATATGTGCGGTTTCCTGCTGTTGTTTCTGTTGAGGTTCTGGGACCCTCGTTTAAAAAGGCTGAAGGAGAACGAAGTGTACTGGGTGTCCAATCATGTTTTTTGTTCAATTTCCCGGTTCCTAAAAATTATCTCCGGGTTCCTAAAATGGATGCCATACCTGTACTGGATTATTCAAAAGGATGGCATATGTGGTGTTTCCTGCTGTTGTTTCTGTTGAGGGTCCGGGACCCTAGTATAAAAAGGCTGAAGGAGAACGAAGTGTACTGGGTGTCCAATCATGTTTTTTGTTCAATTTCCCGGTTCCTATAATCGATGCCATACCTGTACTCTATTGTTCAAAAAGATGGTATATGTGCTATTTCCTGCTGTTGTTTCTGTTGAGGGTCCTGGACCCTTGTCTAAAAAGGCTGAAGGAGAACGACCTGTACTGGGTGTCCAAAATCTTTTTGCATCTCCCGGATGTAGCGTTACTCCACTAGGGGGTCTCCCTTCCTCTGTCCAAACCCAGGGGTGGCCACCGTACAGTGGGACCAGAGATATAGTTGCTGAGACCGGGGTCAAGCCAGCGGGTGTATATCCCGCAGCTGGGCTGGTCTCAGTGGACTCCCAGTCAGGTAGCATCCTCTCTGCACTGCAGCTCTTTCTTGGCAGGTATCGTCCCCTCTGCCTGTCTGCTTCTATGCAGGAATAAATCTACCTGCCAGGCTGCTTCTTGGCAGGAATTGATCCCTCTGCCTCCAAATAGTGGGACCAGGGCTTTCGTGGCTGAGACCGGGGTCAAGCCAGCGGCTGTATCTCCCCCAGCTGGGCTGGTCTCAGTGGGCTCCCAGGCAGGTAGCGTCCCCTCTGCCTGTCTGCTTCTAGGCAGGAATAGATCCCTCTGCCTCACTGCACACTTCCAGCAGGTATCATGCCCTCTGGTTTCTTATAGGCATGAATCAATCCCTCTGCCTTGCTGTTCCTTTCAGGCAGGCCAGCTCTTTGCATACAGGCCCACAGACTCTGTAACAGATCTCTCTTGCAGGGAGAGGTGCAGCCAGAATGCAGGGTCAGAACCTCGGCAAAGGGTATACCTGAAAGAATCAAACAGCACAAAAAGGCAATCCCGGTCCCCAACCTGTACTCCATTATGCAAAAGGAAGTAACCTTACCATGGTTCCATGACCGCACGTCTTGTAATACTCTGTCATTGAAATTATATATCTATCAAATCTATCTATCTATATATCTAATCTATCAATTTATCTAATCTATCTAACTATCAATCGTATCTATCAAATATTTATTGCATCTATCGATCTTTGTATTTCTTATCTATCAAATGTATATTGCATCTTTTGATCTGCCTTGCTGCTCCTTTCAGGCAGGCCAGCTCTTTGCATACAGGCCCACAGACTCTGTAACAGATCCCTCTTTTAGGGAGAGGTGCAGCCATAATGCAGGGTCAGAACCTCTGCAACTGGTATACTTGATTGTGCAAAAGGAAGTAACCTTACCATGGTTCCCTGACCGCACATCTTGTTGTTATATTTGGTGAGGGTAATCAGGCAGGCCATATAGACCTCCCCCAATAGGGGGAGTTAAAGGGATAAAGTGCTAAGAATAGTACTAATATTAACACAACCTAGTTACGATGGGTCCCAAACCACATGTCTTGTTATATTTGGTGAGGGTAATCAGGCAGGCCGTATAGACCTCCCCCGATAGGGGGAGTTACAGGGATTAAAGTGCTAAGAATAGTACAACTTATCACAACCTAGTTACCATGGGTCCCAGCCGGAATGTCTTGTTTTTATATTTGGTCAGGGTAATCAGGCAGGCCGTATAGACCTCCCCCGATAGGGGGAGTTACAGGGATTAAAGTGCTAAGAATAGTACTACTTAAAACACAACCTAGTTACCATGGGTCCCAGACCGCATGTCTTATTATTATATTTTGTCAGGGTAATCATGCAGGCCATATAGACCTCCCCCGATAGGGGGAGTAACAGGGATTAAAGTGCTAAGAATAGTACTACTTAACACAACCTAGTTACCATGGGTCCCAGCCGCATTTCTTATTATTATATTTTGTCAGGGTAATCATGCAGGCCATATAGACCTCCCCCTATCGGGGGAGTAACAGGGATTAAAGTGCTAAGAATAGTACTACTTAAAACACAACCTAGTTACCATGGGTCCCAGACCGCATGTCTCTCTTATTATTATCTTTTGTCAGGGTAATCATGCAGGCCATATAGACCTCCCCCGATAGGGTGAGTAACAGGTATTAAACTAATAAGAACAGTTCTACTTAACACAACCTAGTTACCATGGGTCCCAGACAGCATGTCTTGTTGTTATATTTGGTGAGGGTAATCAGGCAGGCCGTATAGACCTCCCCCGATAGGGTGAGTAACAGGTATTAAACTAATAAGAAAAGTACTACTTAACACAACCTAGTTACCATGGGTCCCAGACAGCATGTCTTGTTGTTATATTTGGTGAGGGTAATCAGGCAGGCCGTATAGACCTCCCCCGATAGGGGGAGTAAAAGGGATTAAAGTGCTAAGAATAGTACTAATATAAACACAACCTAGTTACCATGGGTCCCAGACCGCATGTCTTGTTGTTATATTTGGTGAGGGTAATCAGGCAGGCCGTATAGACCTCCCCCGATAGGGTGAGTAACAGGTATTAAACTAATACGAACAATACTACTTAACACAACCTAGTTACCATGGGTCCCAGACCGCATGTCTTGTTGTTATATTTGGTGAGGGTAATCAGGCAGGCCGTATAGACATCCACCGATAGGGGGAGTAAAAGGGATTAAAGTGCTAAGAATAGTACTAATATAAACACAACCTAGTTACCATGGGTCCCAGACCGCATGTCTTGTTGTTATATTTGGTGAGGGTAATCAGGCAGGCCGTATAGACCTCCCCCGATAGGGGGAGTAAAAGGGATTAAAGTGCTAAGAATAGTACAACTTAACACAACCTAGTTACCATGGGTCCCAGACCGCATGTCTTGTTGTTATATTTGGTGAAGGTAATCAGGCAGGCCGTTTCGACCTCCCCTGATAGGGGGAGTAAAAGGGATTAAAGTGCTAAGAATAGTTCTAATATAAACACAACCTAGTTACCATGGGTCTCAGACCGCGTGTCTCTCTTATTATTATATTTTGTCAGGGTAATCATGCAGGCCATATAGACCTCCCCCGATAGGGGGAGTAACAGGGATTAAAGTGCTAAGAATAGTACTACTTAACACAACCTAGTTACCATGGGTCCCAGCCGCATTTCTTATTATTATATTTTGTCAGGGTAATCATGCAGGCCATATAGACCTCCCCCGATAGGGGGAGTAACAGGGATTAAAGTGCTAAGAATAGTACTACTTAAAACACAACCTAGTTACCATGGGTCCCAGACCGCATGTCTCTCTTATTATTATCTTTTGTCAGGGTAATCATGCAGGCCATATAGACCTCCCCCGATAGGGTGAGTAACAGGTATTAAACTAATAAGAACAGTTCTACTTAACACAACCTAGTTACCATGGGTCCCAGACAGCATGTCTTGTTGTTATATTTGGTGAGGGTAATCAGGCAGGCCGTATAGACCTCCCCCGATAGGGTGAGTAACAGGTATTAAACTAATAAGAAAAGTACTACTAAACACAACCTAGTTACCATGGGTCCCAGACAGCATGTCTTGTTGTTATATTTGGTGAGGGTAATCAGGCAGGCCGTATAGACCTCCCCCGATAGGGGGAGTAAAAGGGATTAAAGTGCTAAGAATAGTACTAATATAAACACAACCTAGTTACCATGGGTCCCAGACCGCATGTCTTGTTGTTATATTTGGTGAGGGTAATCAGGCAGGCCGTATAGACCTCCCCCGATAGGGTGAGTAACAGGTATTAAACTAATAAGAAAAAATACTACTTAACACAACCTAGTTACCATGGGTCCCAGACCGCATGTCTTGTTGTTATATTTGGTGAGGGTAATCAGGCAGGCCGTATAGACATCCACCGATAGGGGGAGTAAAAGGGATTAAAGTGCTAAGAATAGTACTAATATAAACACAACCTAGTTACCATGGGTCCCAGACCGCATGTCTTGTTGTTATATTTGGTGAGGGTAATCAGGCAGGCCGTATAGACCTCCCCCGATAGGGGGAGTAAAAGGGATTAAAGTGCTAAGAATAGTACAACTTAACACAACCTAGTTACCATGGGTCCCAGACCGCATGTCTTGTTGTTATATTTGGTGAAGGTAATCAGGCAGGCCGTTTCGACCTCCCCTGATAGGGGGAGTAAAAGGGATTAAAGTGCTAAGAATAGTTCTAATATAAACACAACCTAGTTACCATGGGTCTCAGACCGCGTGTCTCTCTTATTATTATATTTTGTCAGGGTAATCATGCAGGCCATATAGACCTCCCCCGATAGGGTGAGTAACAGGTATTAAACTTATAAGAACAGTTCTACTTAACACAACCTAGTTACCATGGGTCCCAGACAGCATGTCTTGTTGTTATATTTGGTGAGGGTAATCAGGCAGGCCGTATAGACCTCCCCCGATAGGGTGAGTAACAGGTATTAAACTAATAAGAAAAGTACTACTTAACACAACCTAGTTACCATGGGTCCCAGACAGCATGTCTTGTTGTTATATTTGGTGAGGGTAATCAGGCAGGCCGTATAGACCTCCCCCGATAGGGGGAGTAAAAGGGATTAAAGTGCTAAGAATAGTACTAATATAAACACAACCTAGTTACCATGGGTCCCAGACCGCATGTCTTGTTGTTATATTTGGTGAGGCTAATCAGGCAGGCCGTATAGACCTCCCCCGATAGGGTGAGTAACAGGTATTAAACTAATACGAACAATACTACTTAACACAACCTAGTTACCATGGGTCCCAGACCGCATGTCTTGTTGTTATATTTGGTGAGGGTAATCAGGCAGGCCGTATAGACATCCACCGATAGGGGGAGTAAAAGGGATTAAAGTGCTAAGAATAGTACTAATATAAACACAACCTAGTTACCATGGGTCCCAGACCGCATGTCTTGTTGTTATATTTGGTGAGGGTAATCAGGCAGGCCATATAGACCTCCCCTAATAGGGGGAGTTACAGGGATTAAAGTGCTAAGAATAGTACAATTTAACACAACCTAGTTACGATGGGTCCCAGACCGCATGTCTTGTTGTTATATTTGGTGAGGGTAATCAGGCAGGCCGTATAGACCTCCCCCGATAGGGGGAGTTACAGGGATTAAAGTGCTAGAAATAGTACAACTGAACACTACCTAGTTACGATGGGTCCCAGACCGCATGTCTTGTTGTTATATTTGGTGAGGGTAATCAGGCAGGCCATATAGACCTCCCCTAATAGGGGGAGTTACAGGGATTAAAGTGCTAAGAATAGTACAATTTAACACAACCTAGTTACGATGGGTCCCAGACCGCATGTCTTGTTGTTAAATTTGGTGAGGGTAATCAGGCAGGCCGTATAGACCTCCCCCGATAGGGGGAGTTACAGGGATTAAAGTGCTAAGAATAGTACAACTTAACACAACCTAGTTACCATGGGTCCCAGACCGCATGTCTTGTTGTTATATTTGGTGAGGGTAATCAGGCAGGCCGTATAGACCTCCCCCGATAGGGGGAGTTACAGGGATTAAAGTGCTAAGAATAGTACAACTTAACACAACCTAGTTACCATGGGTCCCAGACCGCATGTCTTGTTGTTATATTTGGTGAGGCTAATCAGGCAGGCCGTATAGACCTCCCCCGATAAGGGGAGTAAAAGGGATTAAAGTGCTAAGAATAGTACTAATATAAACACAACCTAGTTACCATGGGTCACAGACCGCATGTCTTGTTGTTATATTTGGTGAGGGTAATCAGGCAGGTCGTATAGACCTCCCCCAATAGGGGGAGTTAAAGGGATAAAGTGCTAAGAATAGTACAACTTATCACAACCTAGTTACCATGGGTCCCAGCCGGAATGTCTTGTTTTTATATTTGGTCAGGGTAATCAGGCAGGGCGTATAGACCTCCACCGATAGGGGGAGTTACAGGGATTAAAGTGCTAAGAATAGTACTACTTAAAACACAACCTAGTTACCATGGGTCCCAGACCGCATGTCTTATTATTATATTTTGTCAGGGTAATCATGCAGGCCATATAGACCTCCCCCGATAGGGGGAGTAACAGGGATTAAAGTGCTTGATTGTGCAAAAGGAAGTAACCTTACCATGGTTCCCTGACCGCACATCTTGTTGTTATATTTGGTGAGGGTAATCAGGCAGGCCATATAGACCTCCCCCAATAGGGGGAGTTAAAGGGATAAAGTGCTAAGAATAGTACTAATATTAACACAACCTAGTTACGATGGGTCCCAAACCACATGTCTTGTTATATTTGGTGAGGGTAATCAGGCAGGCCGTATAGACCTCCCCCGATAGGGGGAGTTACAGGGATTAAAGTGCTAAGAATAGTACAACTTATCACAACCTAGTTACCATGGGTCCCAGCCGGAATGTCTTGTTTTTATATTTGGTCAGGGTAATCAGGCAGGCCGTATAGACCTCCCCCGATAGGGGGAGTTACAGGGATTAAAGTGCTAAGAATAGTACTACTTAAAACACAACCTAGTTACCATGGGTCCCAGACCGCATGTCTTATTATTATATTTTGTCAGGGTAATCATGCAGGCCATATAGACCTCCCCCGATAGGGGGAGTAACAGGGATTAAAGTGCTAAGAATAGTACTACTTAACACAACCTAGTTACCATGGGTCCCAGCCGCATTTCTTATTATTATATTTTGTCAGGGTAATCATGCAGGCCATATAGACCTCCCCCGATAGGGGGAGTAACAGGGATTAAAGTGCTAAGAATAGTACTACTTAAAACACAACCTAGTTACCATGGGTCCCAGACCGCATGTCTCTCTTATTATTATATTTTTTCAGGGTAATCATGCAGGCCATATAGACCTCCCCCGATAGGGTGAGTAACAGGTATTAAACTAATAAGAACAGTTCTACTTAACACAACCTAGTTACCATGGGTCCCAGACAGCATGTCTTGTTGTTATATTTGGTGAGGGTAATCAGGCAGGCCGTATAGACCTCCCCCGATAGGGTGAGTAACAGGTATTAAACTAATAAGAAAAGTACTACTTAACACAACCTAGTTACCATGGGTCCCAGACAGCATGTCTTGTTGTTATATTTGGTGAGGGTAATCAGGCAGGCCGTACAGACCTCCCCCGATAGGGGGAGTAAAAGGGATTAAAGTGCTAAGAATAGTACTAATATAAACACAACCTAGTTACCATGGGTCCCAGACCGCATGTCTTGTTGTTATATTTGGTGAGGGTAATCAGGCAGGCCGTATAGACCTCCCCCGATAGGGTGAGTAACAGGTATTAAACTAATACGAACAATACTACTTAACACAACCTAGTTACCATGGGTCCCAGACCGCATGTCTTGTTGTTATATTTGGTGAGGGTAATCAGGCAGGCCGTATAGACATCCACCGATAGGGGGAGTAAAAGGGATTAAAGTGCTAAGAATAGTACTAATATAAACACAACCTAGTTACCATGGGTCCCAGACCGCATGTCTTGTTGTTATATTTGGTGAGGGTAATCAGGCAGGCCGTATAGACCTCCCCCGATAGGGGGTGTAAAAGGGATTAAAGTGCTAAGAATAGTACAACTTAACACAACCTAGTTACCATGGGTCCCAGACCGCATGTCTTGTTGTTATATTTGGTGAAGGTAATCAGGCAGGCCGTATCGACCTCCCCTGATAGGGGGAGTAACAGGGATTAAAGTGCTAAGAATAGTTCTAATATAAACACAACCTAGTTACCATGGGTCTCAGACCGCGTGTCTCTCTTATTATTATATTTTGTCAGGGTAATCATGCAGGCCATATAGACCTCCCCCGATAGGGTGAGTAACAGGTATTAAACTTATAAGAACAGTTCTACTTAACACAACCTAGTTACCATGGGTCCCAGACAGCATGTCTTGTTGTTATATTTGGTGAGGGTAATCAGGCAGGCCGTATAGACCTCCCCCGATAGGGTGAGTAACAGGTATTAAACTAATAAGAAAAGTACTACTTAACACAACCTAGTTACCATGGGTCCCAGACAGCATGTCTTGTTGTTATATTTGGTGAGGGTAATCAGGCAGGCCGTATAGACCTCCCCCGATAGGGGGAGTAAAAGGGATTAAAGTGCTAAGAATAGTACTAATATAAACACAACCTAGTTACCATGGGTCCCAGACCGCATGTCTTGTTGTTATATTTGGTGAGGGTAATCAGGCAGGCCGTATAGACCTCCCCCGATAGGGTGAGTAACAGGTATTAAACTAATACGAACAATACTACTTAACACAACCTAGTTACCATGGGTCCCAGACCGCATGTCTTGTTGTTATATTTGGTGAGGGTAATCAGGCAGGCCGTATAGACATCCACCGATAGGGGGAGTAAAAGGGATTAAAGTGCTAAGAATAGTACTAATATAAACACAACCTAGTTACCATGGGTCCCAGACCGCATGTCTTGTTGTTATATTTGGTGAGGGTAATCAGGCAGGCCATATAGACCTCCCCTAATAGGGGGAGTTACAGGGATTAAAGTGCTAAGAATAGTACAATTTAACACAACCTAGTTACGATGGGTCCCAGACCGCATGTCTTGTTGTTAAATTTGGTGAGGGTAATCAGGCAGGCCGTATAGACCTCCCCCGATAGGGGGAGTTACAGGGATTAAAGTGCTAGAAATAGTACAACTGAACACTACCTAGTTACGATGGGTCCCAGACCGCATGTCTTGTTGTTATATTTGGTGAGGGTAATCAGGCAGGCCATATAGACCTCCCCTAATAGGGGGAGTTACAGGGATTAAAGTGCTAAGAATAGTACAATTTAACACAACCTAGTTACGATGGGTCCCAGACCGCATGTCTTGTTGTTAAATTTGGTGAGGGTAATCAGGCAGGCCGTATAGACCTCCCCCGATAGGGGGAGTTACAGGGATTAAAGTGCTAAGAATAGTACTACTTAAAACACAACCTACTTACCATGGGTCCCAGACCGCATGTCTTATTATTATATTTTGTCAGGGTAATCATGCAGGCCATATAGACCTCCCCCGATAGGGGGAGTAACAGGGATTAAAGTGCTAAGAATAGTACTACTTAACACAACCTAGTTACCATGGGTCCCAGCCGCATTTCTTATTATTATATTTTGTCAGGGTAATCATGCAGGCCATATAGACCTCCCCCGATAGGGGGAGTAACAGGGATTAAAGTGCTAAGAATAGTACTACTTAAAACACAACCTAGTTACCATGGGTCCCAGACCGCATGTCTCTCTTATTATTATATTTTGTCAGGGTAATCATGCAGGCCATATAGACCTCCCCCGATAGGGTGAGTAACAGGTATTAAACTAATAAGAACAGTTCTACTTAACACAACCTAGTTACCATGGGTCCCAGACAGCATGTCTTGTTGTTATATTTGGTGAGGGTAATCAGGCAGGCCGTATAGACCTCCCCCGATAGGGTGAGTAACAGGTATTAAACTAATAAGAAAAGTACTACTTAACACAACCTAGTTACCATGGGTCCCAGACAGCATGTCTTGTTGTTATATTTGGTGAGGGTAATCAGGCAGGCCGTATAGACCTCCCCCGATAGGGGGAGTAAAAGGGATTAAAGTGCTAAGAATAGTACTAATATAAACACAACCTAGTTACCATGGGTCCCAGACCGCATGTCTTGTTGTTATATTTGGTGAGGGTAATCAGGCAGGCCGTATAGACCTCCCCCGATAGGGTGAGTAACAGGTATTAAACTAATACAAACAATACTACTTAACACAACCTAGTTACCATGGGTCCCAGACCGCATGTCTTGTTGTTATATTTGGTGAGGGTAATCAGGCAGGCCGTATAGACATCCACCGATAGGGGGAGTAAAAGGGATTAAAGTGCTAAGAATAGTACTAATATAAACACAACCTAGTTACCATGGGTCCCAGACCGCATGTCTTGTTGTTATATTTGGTGAGGGTAATCAGGCAGGCCGTATAGACCTCCCCCGATAGGGGGAGTAAAAGGGATTAAAGTGCTAAGAATAGTACAACTTAACACAACCTAGTTACCATGGGTCCCAGACCGCATGTCTTGTTGTTATATTTGGTGAAGGTAATCAGGCAGGCCGTATAGACCTCCCCTGATAGGGGGAGTAAAAGGGATTAAAGTGCTAAGAATAGTTCTAATATAAACACAACCTAGTTACCATGGGTCTCAGACCGCGTGTCTCTCTTATTATTATATTTTGTCAGGGTAATCATGCAGGCCATATAGACCTCCCCCGATAGGGTGAGTAACAGGTATTAAACTTATAAGAACAGTACTACTTAACACAACCTAGTTACCATGGGTCCCAGACAGCATGTCTTGTTGTTATATTTGGTGAGGGTAATCAGGCAGGCCGTATAGACCTCCCCCGATAGGGTGAGTAACAGGTATTAAACTAATAAGAAAAGTACTACTTAACACAACCTAGTTACCATGGGTCCCAGACAGCATGTCTTGTTGTTATATTTGGTGAGGGTAATCAGGCAGGCCGTATAGACCTCCCCCGATAGGGGGAGTAAAAGGGATTAAAGTGCTAAGAATAGTACTAATATAAACACAACCTAGTTACCATGGGTCCCAGACCGCATGTCTTGTTGTTATATTTGGTGAGGCTAATCAGGCAGGCCGTATAGACCTCCCCCGATAGGGTGAGTAACAGGTATTAAACTAATACGAACAATACTACTTAACACAACCTAGTTACCATGGGTCCCAGACCGCATGTCTTGTTGTTATATTTGGTGAGGGTAATCAGGCAGGCCGTATAGACATCCCCCGATAGGGGGAGTAAAAGGGATTAAAGTGCTAAGAATAGTACTAATATAAACACAACCTAGTTACCATGGGTCCCAGACCGCATGTCTTGTTGTTATATTTGGTGAGGGTAATCAGGCAGGCCATATAGACCTCCCCTAATAGGGGGAGTTACAGGGATTAAAGTGCTAAGAATAGTACAATTTAACACAACCTAGTTACGATGGGTCCCAGACCGCATGTCTTGTTGTTATATTTGGTGAGGGTAATCAGGCAGGCCGTATAGACCTCCCCCGATAGGGGGAGTTACAGGGATTAAAGTGCTAGAAATAGTACAACTGAACACTACCTAGTTACGATGGGTCCCAGACCGCATGTCTTGTTGTTATATTTGGTGAGGGTAATCAGGCAGGCCATATAGACCTCCCCTAATAGGGGGAGTTACAGGGATTAAAGTGCTAAGAATAGTACAATTTAACACAACCTAGTTACGATGGGTCCCAGACCGCATGTCTTGTTGTTAAATTTGGTGAGGGTAATCAGGCAGGCCGTATAGACCTCCCCCGATAGGGGGAGTTACAGGGATTAAAGTGCTAAGAATAGTGCAACTTAACACAACCTAGTTACCATGGGTCCCAGACCGCATGTCTTGTTGTTATATTTGGTGAGGGTAATCAGGCAGGCCGTATAGACCTCCCCCGATAGGGGGAGTTACAGGGATTAAAGTGCTAAGAATAGTACAACTTAACACAACCTAGTTACCATGGGTCCCAGACCGCATGTCTTGTTGTTATATTTGGTGAGGCTAATCAGGCAGGCCGTATAGACCTCCCCCGATAAGGGGAGTAAAAGGGATTAAAGTGCTAAGAATAGTACTAATATAAACACAACCTAGTTACCATGGGTCACAGACCGCATGTCTTGTTGTTATATTTGGTGAGGGTAATCAGGCAGGTCGTATAGACCTACCCCGATCGGGGGAGTTACAGGGATTAAAGTGCTAAGAATAGTACTACTTAACACAACATAGTTACCATGGCTCCCAGACCGCATGTTTTATTATTATACTTTGTCAGGGTAATCATGCAGGCCATATAGACCTCCCCCAATTTCGGGACTAACAGGTATTAAAGTGCTAAGAACAGTTGTTATATTTGGTGAGGGTAATCAGGCAGGCCGTATAGACCTCCCCCGATCGGGGGAGTTACAGGGATTAAAGTGCTAAGAATAGTACTACTTAACACAACATAGTTACCATGGCTCCCAGACCGCATGTTTTATTATTATACTTTGTCAGGGTAATCATGCGGGCCATATAGACCTCCCCGATAGGGGGAGTAGAAGGGATTAAAGTGCTAAGAATAGTACTACTAAACACAACCTAATTACCATGGGTCCCAGACCGCATGTCTTGTTGTTATACTTTCTCAGGGTAATCATGCAGGCCATATAGACTTACACAGATAGGGGGAGTAACATGGATTAAAGTGCTAAGAATAGTACTAATATAAACAAAACCTAGTTACCATGGGTCACAAACCGCATTTCTTGTTGTTATAATTTGTCAGGGTGATCATGCAGGCCATATAGACCTCCCCCGATAGGGGAAGTTACAGGGATTAAACTGCTAAGAATAGTACTACTTAACACAATCTAGTTACCATGGCTCCCAAAACGCATGTTTTATTATTATACTTTGTAAGGGTAATTATATATCTATCAAATCGATCTATTTATCTTCTATCGATTCTATCTAACTATCAATCTATGTATATCTATCTATCAAATCTATCTATCTCGTGGCCGGACTGATTTGAGACAGCCACTTGTGTTTAGGCCAAATTTGAAGTAGGAGGACAGACCAATCATCTTCTTCCATCTCCCTGTTCCAAAAATGCAGCCCATATAGACCTCCCCCAATAGGGGGAGTAACAGGTAGTAAACTGCTAAGAATAATACTACTTAACACACCACGGGTCCCAGACTGCATGTCTTATTGTTATACTCTGTCAGGGAAATCATATATCTATCAAATCTATCTATTTATCTATCAAATCTATCTAACTATCAATCGTATGTATCAAATATTAATTGCATCTATTGATTGATGTAATTCGTATCTATCAAATGTATTTTGCATCTTTTGATCTATGTAATTCGTATCTATCAAATGTATATTGCATCGATTGATCTATGTAATTCGTATCTATCATCAAATGTATATTGCATCTATTGATCTATGTAATTTGTATCTATCATATGTATATTGCATCTATTGATCTATGTAATGTATGTATCTAACTATCAAATCTATCTAACTCGTGGTTGTGCAAATGGACTGTTTGCAGTTGTTTGCGGTGCGTTACACGGGGAGTTTGGTCTGTCACTGTGAAGCGGGCGTAACCCTTACACTACCTGATCGATACTACATCATACCTGATGTTTTAAAGCACGTTATTCAAAAAAAATTAGGAATGTTAGGTGATTAAGGCACTTTATGGCTTAAAACCAGACTCTGCATCAACTATGTAATTTTCCGTGGGAGTTTTGCCATGGATCCCCATCCGGCATGCCACAGTCCAGGTGTTAGTCCCCTTGAAACAACTTTCCATCACTATTGTGGGCAGAAAGAGTCCTTGTGGGTTTTAAAGTTCGCCTGCCTATTGAAGTCAATGGCGTTTCGCCAGTTCGCGAACAGTAGCGGAAGTTCAAGTCCCCCGTTCGCGAACCGAAATTTTTAGGTTCACGACATCACTACTGATCATTTCCTCAGGTATTGCAGCGATTTTATTCTGAATGGCAGTCTTCAGCTCAGAAGGGGTCTGTGCTTGAATACTCTTGCTTTCAGGTACCCCAAGAGGAAGAAATCACACAGCGGGAGGGTCAGGTGAGCATTGCTGGCCAGGCAACATCCCCACGGAGAGAAATCAGGTGCCGAGGGGACATCTGCTTCAGCACCTCCATTGATTATCTTGCAGTATGGGCTGTAGCTCCATCTTGCCAGAACCAGACCGGAAGATTTCCAAGCTCTGCAAGTCTCAGTCCCAGGAAGGTTGTCAGCATCTGCACATATCGATTGGAGGTCACAGTGACCACATGAATGTTCTCCTCAAAAAAGTATGGTAGTATCACTGCACAGTTAGAGACAGCACATCAGATAGTAACACGGTCACAGTGGAGGGGGGTCTTTCATGGAGTTCCCTAGGGTTATTTTCAGACCAGTACCGATAGTTTTGTTTATTGGCACAGCCTGACAGGTGAAAGTGCGCTTCATCACTTGACATCACACTAATGTAAGCTGTGACACTGTTAAGCATGGCTTCACAATAGGCTTTGTGGTTGGCATGGTCACGGTCATTTAGCTCCTGGACCACTATCATTTTGTAGCGATGGAATTTAAAATTGGTGTATGAGATTTGTCTTAAACTGCGATCTGATATTCCTTATGTAAGGGCATGCTTCACAGCTGCACAAATGCTCATCTAACAGCTTCAATATTCTGAGGTGTCCTGACTGCAAGCACTCTGCATGAGGGTTTTTTTTTTTAATGCAGACCCTGTTTGGTGGAAATATTTTACCTACAGCATAATTGTGTTCCTGCTTGGAACACTTCCATTTCGATCAATGTTAAAATGGGTTCTAATAAACACGCTATGTTTTAATCACAGAGTCATTATGCCGGAAAAAGCTTTCTATCAGGAAAGCGCAGTACTCTCTGGTCTACAACATGCTGGCAACACAAATACTATAGAGAGACTAAAATATTAAAATTACCACCGCCCACCCTATGCCAACAGCCTGGGATGATCTGACGTCACAATATAGTCAGGTTATTCTGCCAGACCCTGTATATACAGTATCTCACAAAAGTGAGTACACCCCTTACATTTTTGTAAATATTTTATTATATCTTTTGATGTGAAAACACAGAAGAAATGACCTGTTACAGAAGCATTAGTTATTTTGTTGTGAAGAGCTTATTTCCCAGCAGCAATGCCTGAACCAGCAAGCCAGCGCCTAAGAAGGGCTCCAAGAAAACCGTAACAAGTATCATTTCATAAAGAGTTAACTCTTTTTTTTCAGCTTTTAGAAACTATTGTCTAATCACCTCTGGAGCCAGACTGCTAATTGATAAGATGAACTTGTAAACTTGTTATCTTAAGTACTGTAATCCTATTGTGGCCTGTCAAAGGACAGTGCTCTCTATCTAAATGTGTGATGGGGGATTTTGTGCTTCCCCCCCTCTCCCCCTGGGAGTGCCCTGTGTGCATGTAACCTTAATAAAAAGCAGGCTGGGCATCCCAGTCCTGAGTTCTTGTTTGACCCTCAATCGCAGCGTTGACTCGTTTTTGTGGGCAGAAGGGTATCCTAGCGGTACTGCAGCTAAGGGAGATTATTCTATATTTGCGAGACTCATATAGAATACTATGGAAAGCAGCTTCTCCCCTCTTTAGCAATAGGGATCCAGGCTACTAAGCGGTCCATCTCTCAGCGAGACTAAGGGTAACCGTAACATTTGGCGGCAGCGGCGGGATTTTCCTGGATTTCCTAGGAGAGGTACAGAACGGATGGAGAGCGCTTACGAAAAATTGAAGCGTACAACCCAAAAGGATTTACTTGAAAGCAGAGGGGGGTACGCCAGCAACCGGCCGAGGAGAGAGCTGATCGCAGAATTGACCGAACTGGATCCGAGCTTCACAATGGCGGAAACACCGACCACGATTAGTGACGAAAAAACCAGGATTGTTCGGGAAAGGCTCTCATTATACGGGCCGAACCCCTCCATGGAATTGGTACAGCAGTTGATGGCAGAGGCGGACGAGGATATACGAGAGACTCGAGCCCACGAACTCAACCTAGCGAATGCACACCGCAATGCTGAAGCCCCGCAGGTAATCATCCCTGTCGAAAATGCTGGGAGGCCCAAGATACCCTATGCGGCATTTCGACCCTTCCTAGAGAGCGAGACAGGGATTGATGAATATTTGGCGGACTTCGAAAGGCAATGTGCCCTGCACCAGATTCCCAACAGAGAGTGGCCCACGATATTGTCTGGGAAACTATCCGGGCGAGCCCTGGAAGCCTTTCGTACTCTGGGTGCTGAGGAAGTGACACAGTATGAGCTAGTTAAGGAGACACTGTTGCGACGGTACGCTGTAACTCCGGACACGTATCGCCGACAGTTTCGGGGCACGGAAAAGAAGCCTAACGATACCCATATGGAATGGGCGCACCGAATGCGGAGAGCGGCAAATCACTGGCTGAGCGGAAGTAAAGCGGTGACTGGGGAGGAAATTTTACAATTGTTTCTCTTAGAACATTTTTATAATGGCATGGAACAGCAAGGGAAGGAATGGCTGCGAGACAGGCGGCCTTCTACCTTAGAAGAAGCAGCCAAATTGGCCGATGAACATTATGACTCCCGTCTTCACGAACCCATGAACTACCGAGCTCCAGCACGGGTCGAACCCAGAGAGGTTTACCGTGCACCCCCTCATACTGAATTCCGAGCCCCGGTGCCCACAAGGCCCGTCCGACACTCAGGACCACCCAATAACAGCTCTGAGCGTCCCAGACCGACTTGCCACCGATGCAAGCAACCAGGGCATTTCATGGCTAGCTGCCCCCTTAATACGCACCAGACACCCAGGAATTACAATTACCCCTCTGGGTCCTATCGTCCGGCCCGGGCCCTCTGTGTTAACCAAGAGGCCCCTATGGAGGGATATGTGGGGCCGCTTCACGAGGCAGACCCTGTATATGCTGCCTCAGATAACCGCCAGCACCATCGGCAGAGGGTATGGCTCGAGGGGCGATCTACCGAGGGATTGCGAGACACAGGGGCTACTATCACGCTGGTACAGAGTCATTTGGTGCCAGAGCACAAGCGATCCGGACAGACTGTGGCCGTTAGAGTGGCGGGGGGGGATGTGTACAAAATTCCTACAGCTAAAGTGCATCTTGATTGGGGAGCGGGAAAGGGGGCTGTGAACGTGGGCCTAATGGATAATTTACCTGCCGAAGTACTACTGGGCAACGATTTGGGCCCCATGACTTCTGCCTATGCTCCAGTATGCAACAACGAGGCGGACCCAGTGACTACACGGGCCCAAGCCCGGACGGAGCGAGAGCTCTCACCAGTGCGGGAGACACAGGTAAGACCTACCCCGACCTTGCCTGACAGGTTAGGCCCCATACCCTGGGACACCCCAGATGCTTTCGAGGCAGAGTCTAAGACTGACCCGACCTTACAAAAGTACCGGGAACGAGCAGAGACCGGAGGGGGCGGGGCAGATAACGAAACATTCTTATGGGAAAAAGGGAAACTATACCGCTGGACAGAGAAAAGGGGACAGCGTAGGCGACAGCTGGTAGTGCCCCACAAATACCGTCAAGAAATCCTCAAAATAGGCCACGACATCCCCTTAGCAGGCCACCTAGCCGTTACCCGTACCTTACACCGCATTACTCACACGTTCTTTTGGCCAGGGGTGCACGCTGACGTTAGAACTTACTGTAACACCTGCGATGTGTGTCAACGAGTAGGAAGGCGAGGCGATCACCCTAAAGCCCAGCTAGTAAATATGCCCATTGTAGAGGAACCCTTCAGCCGGGTTGCTATTGACCTAGTGGGACCACTGGCTACCCCTAGTCCCTCCGGTAAGCGATACATTCTTACCGTAGTGGACTACGCTACCAGGTACCCAGAGGCTGTCGCCCTATCCAACATACAAGCGGATACGGTAGCGAATGCACTAGTACAGGTGTTCTCCCGGGTAGGATTTCCAAAAGAAATCCTATCCGACCGAGGCACCCAATTTACGGCTGAATTGACCCAACAACTCTGGCAGGTTTGCAAAATTAAGTCCCTCCTGAGCTCCCCATACCACCCCCAGACGAACGGGCTGTGTGAGAGGTTCAATGGGACCCTCAAGCAAATGCTCAAGACGTTCACTCAGGAATACCGAGACTGGGAACGCTTCCTGCCGCACCTCCTATTTGCTTATCGGGAGGTGCCCCAGGAAACGACAGGGTTCTCTCCCTTCGAGTTGCTCTACGGAAGAAAGGTACGGGGACCCCTAAACCTGATCCGGGAGCACTGGGAGGGAGAGATGGAGGCTGACGGTGTCCCCATTGTGCCATACGTGCTGGAACTCAGGGACCGAATGGAGCAATTAGCCAAATCCGTGCGGGCTAATCTCCAGTTGGCCCAGAGAAGACAGAAAGTATGGTACGATCGGGGGGCCCGAAAGAGAATCTTCACCATAGGACAAAAGGTGTTAGTACTTAAGCCGGTGAAGACAGACAAATTGCAGGCGTCCTGGCAGGGTCCCTACCAGATCGTAGAGAAAAGGGGAGACACCACTTATGTGATAGCTAGCTGCCACGACAACAATCTTAGAAAGACATTCCATGTAAACATGCTCAAGGAATATTTTGAGCGGCCAGAGAACGTGACGGCCGTATGTTGTTCCCCTCAGGAAGACCCCGACAGTTTACCCATTCCAGACCTATTAGAAAAGAGCCTCCCCACAGGTATAGTGGCGCAGGTTCAGATAGGGGACCGACTTAGCCCCACTGAAAGGGAGCAGCTCAACCAACTCCTCCAGTCTAAACACCTCACCTTCTCCCCGAAGCCAGGGTACACTACTTTAACCACCCACCAGGTAGATACTCCGGGACAAGCTCCCTTGCGCCAGGCTCCGTACCGAATCCCCGAAGCAGTTAGGACAGGAATGAAGAAGGAGATCGATGAGATGCTCCAGCTCAGGGTAATTGAGCCCTCCGATAGTCCCTGGGCCTCCCCAGTTGTCTTGGTGCCCAAGAAAGATGGGACCACCCGGTTCTGCGTAGACTATCGGAGGCTCAATGAAAATACCGTGACGGACGCTTACCCTATGCCCAGGGTAGACGAGCTACTCGATCGTATAGCCAGGGGAAATTACCAGACCACTATTGACCTCTGCAAAGGTTACTGGCAGATTCCCCTGGCCCCGGAGGCTATCCCCAAGTCGGCATTCGTCACCCCATTCGGCTTATATCAGTTTAGGGTAATGCCGTTTGGGATGAAGAATGCCCCAGCTACATTCCAGCGCTTGGTGGATAGGCTCCTGGATGGCTTCCAGAGTTTTGCTTGCGCCTACCTGGACGACATAGCGATCCACAGTGAGTCCTGGGAGGACCACTTAGCTCATGTGGGAATGGTTCTGGATCAGATCCGGGCTGCTGGCCTGACTCTGAAGCCAGAAAAATGCCACTTTGGGATGGCCGAGGTACAGTACCTGGGTCACCGGGTGGGGTGTGGAAAGCAGCGACCAGAGCCGGCCAAAATAGAAGCTGTCGCCAATTGGCCCACCCCCATCACTAAGACTCAGGTCCTAGCCTTCCTGGGCACGGCAGGGTACTATAGACGGTTCGTACCAGACTACAGCACACTTGCCAAACCCCTGACTGACTTGACCAAGAAGAACTTACCTCGACAGGTCCTGTGGTCTCCCCACTGTGAAACGGCTTTCCAGGCTCTCAAAAATGCTCTAATTAACGCTCCTGTCTTGGCGGCCCCAGCCCTTAACAAACGTTTTATCGTCCATACAGATGCTTCCATGTTCGGGCTGGGAGCCGTCCTCAGCCAAGTAGGCGAAGATGGAGGGGAGCATCCAGTTGCCTACATCAGCCGGAAGCTCCTGCCCCGCGAAGTCAGCTATGCAGCGGTCGAAAAGGAGTGTTTGGCTTTGGTGTGGGCATTAAAGAAATTGACTCCCTATTTATATGGTCAGGAGTTCACTCTGGTCACCGACCATAACCCGTTGGTGTGGCTGAACCGGGTCTCTGGAGATAACGGCAGGCTATTACGTTGGAGCTTATCGTTGCAACCCTTCAATTTCACCATTACTTACAGACCTGGGAAACAGAATGGCAACGCCGACGGGTTGTCCAGACAAACCGACCTCAGCCCCGCATAATCAGCGGTCTGGACAGCCTTAGTCTGCCCCGAAAAGGGGTCAGACCGTGTCTGCCAGAGTGTTCCACAGAAAGGGAGCACTGTTACAGAAGCATTAGTTATTTTGTTGTGAAGAGCTTATTTCCCAGCAGCAATGCCTGAACCAGCAAGCCAGCGCCTAAGAAGGGCTCCAAGAAAACCGTAACAAGTATCATTTCATAAAGAGTTAACTCTTTTTTTTCAGCTTTTAGAAACTATTGTCTAATCACCTCTGGAGCCAGACTGCTAATTGATAAGATGAACTTGTAAACTTGTTATCTTAAGTACTGTAATCCTATTGTGGCCTGTCAAAGGACAGTGCTCTCTATCTAAATGTGTGATGGGGGATTTTGTGCTTCCCCCTCTCCCCCTGGGAGTGCCCTGTGTGCATGTAACCTTAATAAAAAGCAGGCTGGGCATCCCAGTCCTGAGTTCTTGTTTGACCCTCAATCGCAGCGTTGACTCGTTTTTGTGGGCAGAAGGGTATCCTAGCGGTACTGCAGCTAAGGGAGATTATTCTATATTTGCGAGACTCATATAGAATACTATGGAAAGCAGCTTCTCCCCTCTTTAGCAATAGGGATCCAGGCTACTAAGCGGTCCATCTCTCAGCGAGACTAAGGGTAACCGTAACATGACCCTTTGCTACAATGTAGAGTAGTGAGTGTACAGCCTATATAACAGTGTAAATTTGCTGTCCCCTCAAAATAACTCAACACACAGCCATTAATGTCTAAACCGTTGGCAACAAAAGTGAGTACACCCCTAAGTGGAAATGTCCAAATTGGGCCCAAAGTGTCAATATTTTGTGTGGCCACTATTATTTTCCAGCACTGCCTTAACCCTCTTGGGCATGGAGTTCACCAGAGCTTCACAGGTTGCCACTGGAGTCCTATTCCACTCCTCCATGACAACATCACGGAGCTGGTGGATGTTAGAGACCTTGTGCTCCCCCATCTTCCATTTGAGTATGCCCCACGGTTGCTCAATAGGGTTTAGGTCTAGAGACATGCTTGGCCAATCCATCACCTTTACCCTCAGCTTCTTTAGCAAGGCAGTGGTCGTCTTGGAGGTGTGTTTGGGGTCCTTATCATGTTGGAATACTGCCCTGCAGCCCAGTCTCCAAAGGTAGGATCATGCTCTACTTCAGTTTGTCAGAGTACATGTTGGCATTCATGGTTCCCTCAATGAACTGTAGCTTCCCAGTGCCGGCAGCACTCATGCAGACCATGACACTCCCACCACCATGCTTTACTGTAGGCAAGACTCCCATGACACCGGGGAGGGAAAATGGCTAATTGGGCCCAATTTGGACATTTCCACTTAGGGGTGTACTCACTTTTGTTGCCAACGTTTAAGACATCAATGGCTGTGTGCTGAGTTATTTTGAGGGGACAGCAAATTCATACTGTTATACATGCTGTACACTCACTACTTTACATTGTAACAAAGTGTCATTTCTTCAGTGTTGTCACATGAAAAGATATAATAAAATATTTACAAAAATGTGAGGGGTGCACTCACACAGCTTTTGTGAGATACTGTATGTATATATATATATATATATATATATATATATATATATATATATATATATATATATATATATATATATATATATATAATAGTTAAGTGAATAAATGTGAATCAAGACTGTTGAGGTATTGCTGAGTGGCATTGGATAAACTACATATGTATCACATAATTTAATAATTCAATTGAGCTAATATCTACTTGATATGAATTGATTTGGCTATAGCCACAGCAGAAATTGTAAATCAAACCTTTCAGCCTAGACATGTCTCCCCATTTACTATGCAGATTATGCTTTGATGTATTTCAAATAACTCTATTAAAACAATTGCCCTGATACTTACCTAGTTCAGGATGCCCCCTGGGGTGACAGAGACACAATTATGTACTGTTTCAGATAAGCTAGCAGAATCCCAGGATATTGTAAGTTAACAGATACATGTGATAATCAACATGATGATTCACTGGTCTTCCTTTGAAGGTCCAATACACATATACATCTGTAAAAGTGCTAGCTCAGATGCCAGCGAATGAGAGACTAAATCTCAAATAAATTACTTGCGCCTAATTTTCATGTAGTTTAAGATACTAAAATTAATATATATGCAGACACATATTATATATAAATATATGAGTCTGGGAGATATGCTTTGTGCCTAGTCTGCTATATTTAGGGTGACATATTGCCACTTTAAAAAGGGGCACATATGAAAAATACATATGTCAGGGTTCTTATACAAAACATTTCTTTAAACAGCTCTGAAAACAGCCCTGACATATGCATTTTTCATATGTATCCCTTTTTAAAGCAGCAATATGGTCACCCTAGCTATACTGAATAGGTAGCTGTATTGCTGTGTTTAAAATGTTTGATAAACACCATTGTTTCTTTCATTTCAGACCTGTGAGAAATCAGTGAGTTGTCCCATAAATTATATTATTTTTGTGTTTTCATGCATTCAAAATAACTTTATCAAGAGTTATACTGAGTGTGGGATATATTTATATTAAAGGGATATCCACAAATAGGCAATGTATTCCTATTAGATTGAGTAAAATCAAATATATATATATATATATATATATATACACATAGTATATATATAATGATATTAATTACTACAAAATTACATCAGAATGCTACTTACAGATTAAATAAATAACTGCATTAGTATTTATTATGTTTGATTTATTTCAAAATAACATCTGTTTATTTCTTTTTCAGACTCTGGTATGAAAGTGTGGTTTTGAAATGCATTTTTTTATACTATAGAATATCAAAATACCTCATATTTAGTATGAATATACTCAGATTAAATAGTATGAAATGGTCCCATACATATTGGACATATTTGTTTGCTGATGCTGGAAATTATAAGTGTATTTTAATAAACACTTTAAAATATATATTAAACTGTTAGCAGTATTTGATAATGAAACTGTTTTTCTATTGTCTGTCGCCCCCCAATGGTTTGAGCGAGAATTACAGCCAAAAGGCTATTAAAAAAAAACATACATTCCCAGTAAGCCAATGAAATGTTCAGCTTCGAAGGGCCTATGAGGAACAAGCAATGATTAGGCCATATCCAAAATGTTCACCAATGATTATAGAAAAAAAGAGGTGGGCTTTGATCACTTGATAAAAGTCTCATGCACATGAAAAAAAGGGCTAATGCTGGCTGACCCTGGTGATTTTGATTTACTGATTTAAACTGCTGCCTTTGGAAATACACAAAGTTTTTATAAAACAAAAAATTGGGCCTAACATTATTTCCACACATGTGCATCCTCTCTTACATGACAGTGAAAAGGATTTATCTGAAAAAGCTGAAACTTACAAATTGGTTTATTTAGTTATGTATTAATGGTTATTTTATATTTTAATAGATTTTAGCAAATAAATTCTTTATAGAATAGTTAAACTACAGCTGTGAGTTACAAGGTCATTTATTCTTATATTTAATATTAATTAGACCAAGGGTAGTAAGTATAGTGGTGTTAAATATTAATATTTAGAAAGATTTTTGTATTGTGATGTAATATGTTAATTGCAGCTATTGCGATATATTTTAGAATTTGTTTTATTGTGGCTAAATAAGAGGTTGTTTCTCTCTCTGGTGGTTATTAATTGAGCATTGTAAGCTAGTAATCCATATTTTGGTATTGGAGCAAGTGTTGCTGGATATTTGCAAATTGTCATAAGTTTAATGGTAAGTTATTTGTGTGTTATTTAATAAGTGATTCCTTTGGAATTATTATTATTATCAGTTATTTGTAGAGCGCCAACAGATTCTGCAGCGCTAATTTATAGAAATATCTTTATAGCTGGCTTTGTATATAAAAATTGTAACAACATAGACATATAATTGGTTCATAAGCGATATCTATTTTACTACATAAATATAGTCATAGTGTTTATAAAGATAACTGATCAGAACAAAGGATTAAATAATATTTTTTAATAATAATATTGTTGTCAAATTTATAGATATCTCAGTAGTGATATTTTGGGGTACACTTCAGAGATTTAATATCTTACTGAAGTGTATTGACAAAGTTCTGCTAAATTAATAGTAGGTATCGCTGACAATAGTTTAATTCAGCTATTAATTTTTAATATTCATAATTACAATACATAAAACATTGGGGACTAAGCAGTTATCAGCAATATTACTTGCCTTGTTTAACTCTCTTTTTAGTTTTTCTGTGAAGTTTTGTCAAAATCCATGTGAAAATCAGTGGTGGTTCTTGGATGAGACAACCACTAAACCTGCAGAGCTCCCTACAGCCAGGCACTTTGCAACAGAAGGATGGAAGCCCATTGGCAGAGTTATGGTTGCTCATGCCCAGAACCAAGGTTGATGGAGGCAAACGTGCATGTGTTGTGTGGGTATAAGTTGGACAGTCTGGGTCCATAGTTGGATGGTCCAGTGGCATGAGTAGATGGTTCAGTCATGACTAGGTGAGGAGGGACAGCAATGTGGAGGGACAATTTTACCCTTCCCCCTCAGTCCAACTAGTACAATAAAGGAGCAGATCTGTCACTGGTGAAAGCCCTTTAGAAAAGCCTGCAATACTGTTATTTCATTTTTTTTTATTTCATTTTTTTTATTTGTGAGTTTCACTACATTTTGCATTTATTAAATTTACTAGTTCCTCTTACAGATTGAAATGGCTTAGAAATAAAAATCACCCACTCTGCCATGCAATCATTTTTGCATGGCAATTTTGATGAACTTGAATAGGGCCAAGGAAGTGTTAAAAGAAATAAAATAATTTTAATTGCATTTCCATATGTTGTACCTGGCTTCATTTATATAGAATCTTGTATGGCTTGGGATCAAGCTAGAATAGTGCCGGTTATGGAAATGTTCTGGTATCACTGACATCTCTGTAGAGCATACCTATAAGTATGGATTTATTTTACTATACGTATGCATTTATTTTACTGCAATAAGCCTAGAATTTTATAAGAAAAAACATAGTATAAGTGTAAATGGAAGCCTTCATAAAATCAATTTTAAAATAGCTCAAAATTAATTAAACAAATAATACACAATCAATTATTTGCTTCATGTTTGACATGAAAAATATTTTATTGCAAATAAATGTAAAATAAGGAAATGACAAAATGTATATAATGTTACAGCTTTGCTGATTCTTGTTTTGCTCCTTTTTATTTATTAATTTATTTTTGGTTAAAACAAGATTTTTATTTATTTAGTTTTGACTTTGTTTTATGTCAGATATTCCAGCTTAAAGGGACACTGAACCCAATTTTTTTTTTTCGTGATTCAGATAGAGCATGCAATTTTAAGCAACTTTCTAATTTACTCCTATTATCAAATGTTCTTCATTCTCTTGGTATCTTTATTTGAAAAGCAAGAATATAAGTTTAGATGCCGGCCCGTTTTTGGTAAACAACCTGGGTTGTTCTTGCCGATTGGTGGATAAATTCACCCACCAATAAATAAGTGCTGTCCAGGGTACTGAACCAAAAAATAGCTTAGATGTCTTCTTTTTCAAATAAAGATAGCAAGAGAACAAAGAAAATTGATAATAGGAGTAAATTAGAAAGTTGCTTAAAATTGCCTGCTCTATCTGAATCAAGAAAGAAAAAAATTGGGTTCAGTGTCCCTTTAATCTTCCAAAACTAATTAAAAATAATTGACAACAAAATCTGTTAGCTGCGTATTTTGTATTTATAAGTACAAATTTTGTATGTGTTTTTTGTACATCCAGAGTACTTAAATTACAATTTACGCTATGCGTATTTAATATTATTTATTTCTGTGTAATTTACATACTAATTTAACATTTTTGATAAATAGGGATCTTTGGTGAACAATTTTGTTCCTATTTCTGATGCTCCTTAACAATATAATTTTTTTTCTGGGTATCTTTGTGTGAATTGTTGAAACATTAATTTTACAATGATCTTTCATTTTACATTTTACGATTTTCATTGTGAGGTTTTGTAATGTATGCATCTCCTTCCCATACGAAAATGCAGTATAAGGCCTCTATTTATCAAAGGTCTTGCGGACCTGATCCGACAGTGCGGATCAGGTCCGCAAGACCTCGCTAAATGCGCATTTAACATTGCACCAGCAGCTCACAAGAGCTGCTGGTGCAACGCCGCCCCCTGCAGACTCGCGGCCAATGGGCCACCAGCAGGGGGGTGTCAATTGGGTTGATTTCCGATGATGTCTGTCCGTCTCCTCAGAGCAGGCGGACAGGGTTATGGAGCAGCAGTCTTTAGACCGCCGCTTCATAACTTGTGTTTCTGGCGAGTCTGAAGACTCGCCAGAAACACGGCCCTTCAAGCTCCGTATGGAGCTTGATAAATATGGGCCTCTGCCCCTTAGCGAGACACCCTGTTTTCCGGGTAAAAAGTGGATTTAGATAATTTCATCAGGGAAACTGACGTACTGGCGAGCATTCTTAAAGAATCTCACCAGCCTAGAGACCTTTAGATCATCGTGCTCATAGTCTAGACCGACCGACCAGGGTAGCAAGCCTATTGCACCAGTTTGCTGGCATACCACCTTTTAACTATCAACATACTGCTTGACCTTTTTTGGGATTCAATAGTGTTTAATAATGTATTTTTCTTTGAATTCATGACATATATCAGTAATTAAGCTTTAATTGGAAAAATATATATAAAGGGGCCAGATTTCAAGTGGATTGCAAAATATGACTTTTGCAAGGGCAATGTTTGAGCTCAAATGTGCGCTGGTATTACAAGTGAGGTGCAATGCGAACGCAACCTCGCTTTCGCATAGCACAAAATTATTGCGCTCATGATAGCTCGCTTCTATAGAATCCAATTGGAGCTTCGTTCTGATGCCGCCAGACACGGCATGAGAACCTAACGCAGCAAAGAGGATAACAGAGAAGAATATATACATATATATTTATGCGTTTATATGAATATACACATATTAACACATAAATATATATGTATATAAGCATATACATATAAATTTACAGAGAATACACAGTTCCCCATAGACCGCAATGTAAAGGCACTTTTCAATGCCGTTTTTTTTTTTTTTCTAACATCCTTACTTTATTAAAAAATAAAGATGCTACTATTTTTATTTTTTGATAAAGAACCCTACACTGAAATGTTGGTGCAATTGCGGGACATTTAGAAAATGAACCAGAGATATGATCTCTGGTTAATTTTCAGGGTGCTAATTGCTAGTGCTACCGCAAGTTCACTGTGGCAATAACCAGCCACTTGTTATTTATTGCACGCCTGTAAACAGGCAAATTAGCCCTCACTTGTAATCTAGCCCATTATGTTTTGTTAATATCTCTAAAGTTAAAAATGTTACCATTGGCACACAAGAATATGTTTTTAGATGATTATCACATATCTGAGCACATGCTTTGAAAAATATTGTCTAGACAGCAGTGTAATTTGTTGTATTTATTAAATGTAATGTATTGTTTCTTTGATTATACTTGATTAGTGACAATTTGACAATGAATTGGGTTTTAAAAAAAAATGTTAACCTAATTGTGTTCAATATTATTATGGCTATCCTTAGTAAAACCATCTATTGACGGCTGCAGATCATGGGTCGATTAAATGATTTCTTGCTTTAATGTATGGAAATTTATTTTGATTTGTTTTAAAACTTAAAAAAATTATAAAAAAAATGTATATTTTTTTGCCCTTCCTGACATTTTTGGGCATACTGCAACTGTACTAACCCTTTTAGTGAAAGGCACAACTATTTTCCTTCTTTATGTCCATTTAGGCTGAATTGCATTTTGAAGCATCCTATTAAAATTGGGATTGGATGCAGACAAACTGTTCTGGAATAAGAAACTAGTATTGCCTAGCAACAAGGCTATTTGCAAGTTCATGAAAGGATAAATTTGTTCAGGTATAAATGAGTCCACCCTTGTTTGAGCGTGTGTACACGCACAACCAAGAAGTATTGATTTTAAATGTATTATATATTTAAATGCATCATATTAGAAGTATGTGGAACCCTTTAGTCCTTGTAGTTACCCATAAAAAAATGTATTTTATTTTATTGCAGTTGTTATTTAGGAATAGAAGTACAGCTCATGTACACACAAACACATTGGGCTAGGTTACAAGTGGAGCAGTAATTACCGCTCCTGCTCGAACGTTAACATCGCTAGAGGTTAACTTTGTTGCGTGTATTGGGTAGTGCTGGTATTAAAAGTAAAAGGTTTGTGCGCGCACTAAACCCAACGTACGCAAAAAGTTATTTTTATTACACTTACAATATCACAGTAATACTATTGAATGCAATAGAGCAGCAATGCTAAATAAAATCTAACACCTACACTCACATGTTAAACCCCAACACAATAAGCACCCTATTCTAATAACCCTTAAACTACCACAACCCCCACCGCAATAAACTTCCTACACTACCTCTGGGGCTGTCTTCTTCCATCTTCTATACAATCCTTCTTCTTTTCTTCTGATCTTCGTCTGACGTCCTCTTCATGCTGTCACCACAGCACACTTAAGCTTGAATGTGAGGTTCCTCCTTATGTAGGGGTGTGAATCATAAAAGAAAAAAAAATAGGGTTCACGTCCCTTTAAATCATCCTGTATTTGTATTTGTTCAGGATGATTGACAAGCCTTGCTGTTGTGCAATTTCGTTAAATGAGAACAGGGTAGGCTGCATAAGCAAAGGTATTAGCAATGTTAAACATGGACATTGGATCCTCATAAGACCTAAAAACAGGTAGGCAGGTACTTTGACTAGGAACCCTCTCCAACTGCTCTTTAATAAATGGGCCATATGTATCAGCAATTATTGAATACTTCTGTCAATTTTGCTTTATTCTTTTTTATCCTTTCTTGAAGGAGCATCAATGTACTATTGGGAACTAGCTGAATACATTGGTAAGCCAATCACAAGAGGCATATATGTGCAGACACCAATCAACAGTTAGTTCTCAGCTCATACTCATACACATATCTAGATATGCTTTTCCACAAAGGATACCAAGATAATTAAGCAACTTAGATAAAAGAGGTAAATTGGAAAGTGATTTAAAAAATGTATGCTCTATCTAAATCAAAATTGTTTGAAATGTTGGGTTTCCCGTCCCTTTAAATTCATTATTGAAAACATTGTATGGCAGCATGGGGTGATATATTACTTTTTTTTCAAAGCCATTCTAATCCAGTAGAAAAGTTCCTATTAGACTCAATAAAACTGCTCAAATTAGTAGATTATACAACAGAACAATCCAGTCAAACTTGTAAAGAACAAAGAGCTTTAAAAAAAGAAAGGTATCCTAGGCTTTTCAAATGACAAAATAAAGGTAAAGGAGCTATCTGTAAAAAATGTAATACGCTCCAGCAGGTAAAATAGTTTGTTCAGTAGTAATAATATGAATTGATGTTGTATGTACAATGAATAATTTCATAATAAATTAATATGCTGATACATGCTTTTATGTTACATAAGAGTACCGTTATTTTTTTTTTTATTATTAAAAACGTGATTTGAGCATAGGGTTGCCACATCGCTCATATTTTCCTGGACACTTATGAGCTACACATGCTGCAGGCTTTACAGGGAGAAACATGAATATTGCTGTCCAGGATCACTATCTAGGGATGCAATTCATGCTCCCCTCTGCACACCCTGCAGCATGTGTAACTCATAAGTGTCAGGAAAACATGGCTAAGGTTGCAACCCTATTTGAGCCATATTTTTTACATGTTTGTTAAAGGGACATTAATCACTAAATAAATGCTAGATAGAACGATGCATACAAGGCATATTTACATTGAGAACGTGTAGATTTGATTTTTAACTTTCATTAGCTGTTTAAATATTGACAAAATAAGTTTAAGGTTTGAGGGGTAGATTTACTAAGGGTCAAGCAGACATGAGTTGCTGTAGTGAATCATGTCTGCTCGACCTCGCTAAAGGCCAACAGCATATGCTGTCGGCATTTATCATTGCACAATGCTGCCCCCTGCTCACCGGTGGCTGATCGGCTGCTAGCAGGGGGTGTCAATCATCCTGATCATATCATCCTGACCACTGCTTCTTAACTTACGTTTGGTGGTAGGAAACGATGGTAGTAGGAAGCATCATCCGCTGTTTAATAAATCTACCCCTTCGAGTCTATAAAACAATGGGAGCAGCCATGTTGTAACTTTGTTACCTTCTATGCTGTGGCCAATTAGAGACAGTTATAAATAGTTCACTAGAGTGTTCAGCCAATGGCTGTGTGGAATATAACAGTGTCCTGCACTTCCATTTCTAACAGGAACTGAAAATCTCACAATTTCAGAATGGAATTACAGGAAAAAAAGACAAAATAAATAATGAATGTATATTGTAGAGTTTTTTTTTATATATATATGATTTATAATTTTATATTACCATCTCAAAGCGTCTAATGTCCCTTTAAAGCAAAAAATTGTGTGTTTTTATGTCACATAGGTAAATGCAACACATTTAAAGAACCAAAGTATATAAAAGTACAAAAAGAAAACGTGGTTCTTCAGCCCCTGCTATTGATCATTTGGTTGCGTGAGCACAAGAGGCAGGGGTGCACAATGAAATTCTTGCACAATAATGACTGTGTGCAGCAGATATTGTCTTGCTTGCCCAGAGCACCATCAAATAGGTTCCTTAGCTAGGAACATTTTCTGACCACTATTTTTTAAACTCTTCAGTACCAGAAATTTCAGAGAAAAACTTGCCCAAAGTACTGGAGAATTTGTAGCATTTTTTGCTATCACTCCGTTTAAATAGAAATAGAGCATTTGTATTTTTTATTTTTTATAGTAAATATATATATGTATATATAGTTCCATCAAGAAAAGACACTCACTGGTCTTCATAAAACATAGCATTTATTATTTCAATAAAACAGAGACATAACGTTTGTCAGAGACATAAACACCTTTGTCAAATGTCACAGAATTGGTTAAAAAAATAAGAACCTAAAAACATATGTCGTAAACAAAGTTTTAAACATCCTCCGCTATTCCTCTACATATATATATATATATATATATATATATATATATATAAAAATGTCCAGGAAAAAAGCAGGCACTCACTGGGCTTTATATTAAAAGCATCCTTTATTATATATGCTTTAAAAGACATAACGTTTCAGCACATATTTCATGCCTTTGTCAAATGTTACCTTAACAAATACAACTGAGCACCTCAACCTCCTAACAAACATTAAAATCGGCATTCCTTAAATACACAAAATACATAAAATATTTTACCGCCAAACCACCGCAATCCAAATCGGCTCCATAAGCGTCATAGACACGCATAGACGCATGCCGATTTTAATGTTTGTTAGGAGGTTGAGGTGCTCAGTTGTATTTGTTAAGGTGACATTTGACAAAGGCACGAAATATGTGCCGAAACGTTATGTCTTTTTAAGCATATATAATAAAGGATGCTTTTAATATAAAGCCCAGTGAGTGCCTGCTTTTTTCCTGGACATTTTATCTACTACTAGCAGTGCACCTTGGCGTACTTTACGGATGGGGTAAGATTGTGCTGTCCTGTTATGCAAATAGCATAACTGTTCTCTATTTTAAATAAATCTCCTTAAATAAATTTCTTTAACTTTTGTTAATGTGATCTCCGCTTTTAAGATGCAATTCTAAGATGCAATTTTAAAAATGTAATTCTACATGATGTGTGTTTTGTGTTTTGTATTTATTTATTTATTAACAAATAGAGTTTTTTTAACTATGTAACGTAAATTAGTTATGAGCACGGATAAGAACTATCTGGCCGCTTTTTAATAGATACGGTGCATTCTCCATAAAAGCCTCAATAATCTTTGGACTATACAAACAAGATTATCCATCTTAGCCAGTCACAACTATGGAGGACAAGCTTCATACTGTACCTGTAACCGGATGACATGTGATTCATTGAGAACCAATTGAAACAGACTGGGGCGTGTCGCAGCTCCACTACAAATCCGACGGATAACTACACAGTCCGTAAATTCCTCTGAAGAAGAAGGTCGTATATGTCCCAGACCTTCGAAACGCGTTAGGACTTCTTGTTTCACCACACAGCCAATGCCAGATAACGGTAGTTTGGACTGTGGATATTTTGAAAAGAACTCGCTTTTAATACAGTTTGTAATAGTGACTGCTATTTACATGAATACCGCAGGAGCTGTAATGCAATAGTGGATATACTGTATCTAGGTTTTATTCATTGATGCTAATAAAATACCTCATATACATCTGAGGTTGTACTGTGTGAGTAAGATTCTTAAAGTTTGATTGTGCACAGTACTGTTCATTTAACAGGGTTGCACTATTACTGTTCTCTCTCTTCTCATTTATATATGTGAGCGGAGGTGCCGGGAGACATTTCCAAGCCGGTGGACACCTGATACCACGAAGGAGCTCATTCTACTTACCCTGTGCGACACTTACCTCATACTGATTGAGGTTAAGGAGAGTAAGTTGAATCCCCTGAGGGGAAAGTGTGCCACACAGTTTTGGGACTCTCACCACTTCTACTTAGTATCATCTAAGGACTGTCATTCTATCACTATTTGTGTGTCTAACACTTGTACTTTGCGCATTTCATTTGTATTTTTGTCACTTGGGGTCTTTTGCACAATATATTATCTATGAGTGTTTATTGTTTATGGTTTATTATCGTGTGCTCCATATTTGAATCGTAGTCTAATATTGTATATTGTAACAATTTATAGCGACTACAATTAGACCCCTCCGACCTTCAATCATTTGGTTATTACCAACTGTGGGAACACTTTTTATACCACTTGATACATTGTTCCCACTTTCTTTTGTTCTTATTGCGATTATTGACAATATTCTCGGCTGAGTTCATACCACCCAGTTTCTGTCAACATACACTCCTCTTCACACTGAGCGCCCCTCATATTTTACTTTGTCTTGGCTCAATATTTTCTCTATATTAGGATTGTGGGGTTTGGGGCTCCCACAGTCCTAATAGGTAATTTGGGGCTGCATAGTGTTATATTAGCATTCTTTAATAGGAATTTTCTGAGACTTACACCTAATTTGCGCTGATATCACAAACCCATTCTTTGCTATATATATATATATATATATATATATATATATATAAATATTATTTATCACATTACACAAAAAACATGTAGCTTTCTAAGTGTAGAAAAGAAAATCATAACATTTGTTCATTGGTGTCCTCTTATTCAGCTAAGACCAAATGTAAATATATATGTTGTTTTTTCTGCAGCTATGTGTAAAATGAAGCAATAGGTTATCTCTCATTTGGTATTGCAGAACTGCCTACATTCTCAAAATTAACCCCTAAAACTATATATATTTCTAAAGTTTAAAACCCAAGGTATTGATCAAGGCCCATTTTGGTATCTTTGATGTCACTATTTGGGCATTAAATACTAATAATATTATCCAGTGTCAAAGTATCTGATGCTGATTCACCCTGATACAGCATTGGGACTATCAAAAGGTGGTGTGCAGGTTTTTTGTTTATATTGAGACGCAGCTGCAGCCTCTACTGTCTAAACTGACAGTGGGGGCAGCAGCATGCATCACAGTGTTGAATGTAGGTACTACGTCAACACTATGGGCTAGATTACAAGTAAAACGCTAATATAACGTGCAACCATAAATGGGAAAATTTGCCCGTTTACGGGCGCATGTTAAATAACCAGCTGTTACAAGTGGCTGGTTAATGCTACCACGAGCTTGCGCTAAGTGCAATTAACCAGAGGTCTGGTTAATTTAAAAAATGTCCCCCAATTGCCCCAAAATAAAGTATACAGTTGATTAATAAAAAAATAAAAAAAATAGCATTTTTTTTTAAATAACTGCACAAAGCAGTAATATGGGGTTAAAGTGAGGGGATGTGGGGTGTTAGAAAAAAAAAATGACACGGAAAAGTGCTTTTACATTGAAATCTATGGGGACTGTGTTTTTACTTGAAATATATATATGTATATGAATATATACATATACAGTATATTTATGTGTTAACGTGTATATACACATATAAACATATAAATATATGTATAGATTTATGTACATATATATTTACATCTGCTGCCCAATGATGTGTGACTTACCCCCTGCGCTGTGCTAGTTTCATTGCCGTGTCTGACGGAATAAGCGAGGCTCCTGGGCCGGACTGGAAATAAAAAGCAGCCCTGGAAAATATGAAGACCAGCCCTATGTTCCATTGAGACGGTGGAATGCACATGCCCCATTTTTCTCGAAGAGAATTACTGGGACACTCTTTCTCCAATATTATTTTCAGAATTAAAGTATATTACTTTGTATTAAATACAAATGTCAGATTGATGCTATATATCAACCTTACAACCCAATTGCATCAATTAATCAGCCCTTTAAATTGTGGCTTTCCAGCCTCAGGTGCTGCAGCCCACCGGGAAATCTCCTGGTATCCTGGTAGGCCAATCCGGCACTGAGAGGCTCCCATCGGAGCCTATGAAAGCTTCCAGACAATGCAAATGCGACCTCCCGTTCGTATTACGCTCAACTTGTAATACCAGAACAAATTTGCGTGCGTCAGTATTACTGAGTGGAGCGCAAATATTAAGTTTGTGAAAGCGCATTTTTGAATTCCACTCTTAATCTACGGCTATGTTGAGCAAAGTATTGTGTGATATAGTACCTAGGTCCAAATGGTGCATAGGGTTGAATGGGGCCCTATTTGCTTAACTCATGCTTTTGTTAATGCTCTTTCAGGAGCCACAATGCATTTCCGTTCCTGAACAGTGAGACAATCAAGTACAGCATACTCACATAGGCAACAATTAGGAGTTGTGTCCTGGCAGTGCTATAACCCAGTGCCTACACTAATCACTTACAATATCTATTCCTTAACATACAAAACAAAAACATAATTTTATACAAGCAATACATGTATTTTCATTCACAAAACATAAAATAATAAATAGAAAAAAAAACTGTTCCATATTACATACAATTTTTCTCAGTTCATGTAGTTTGTAAAAGAAGGGAAAAAGGGAAAAAATATCTTAATATTGATATTACAAGTCCAAATTGATATTACAAGTCCATGGTAAAACAGAATTACCAGTGAAGGTTTAGTGCAGTCAACATCCCTTTAGTGCACCCTATGGGCGAGATTATATATGCGGCGCAAGCTTTAGCGAAATTCGAAATCCTGCATCACCCGTAATTTCCCCTTGCACATTGGGGAATCACATAAACCTGCCGGCAGTTCCCAAGCTGATAAGGCTGATTTGAACAGCCAATAGGATTTCAGTAGCTCTCATCCTATTGGCTGATTTGAAAATGTCAGTCAATAGGAATGCAAGAAACCCCATTTTAAACGGGTACCTTGCATTCAAGGTGCGGCGGTGATCGTATAAAGAGGATCTACACGCTGGACGTCTCCGCAGTCGGCGTTCTTGCTCTGCGGTCACCTCTGCTTCGCCTCGCCTTTATCGTGCATTAAGATAGATGAGGTCCCTGTAATGGAAGAAGATATCACCGCCTGGAAGAAGATATCACAACCTGGAAGAAGATCATCACCGCCTGGAAGAAGACCTTCTTCGCCGGACTTCAGGAACGGTGAGTACCTATTTGGGGCTTTTAAATTTAGGATTTATTTTTTTGGGGGTGGCTTTTATTTTTAGATTAGGGTTTTTTGGGCTGTAGAAGAGCTTATTGCCCTTTTAAGGGCATAAAAGAGCTGAATGCCCTTTTAAGGGCAATGCCCATATAAATGCCCCTTTAAGGGCAATGGATAGTTTAGTTATTTTTAGTGTTAGGTTTTTTTTTATTTTGGGGGACTTGGTGGATGGGGGGTTTTACATGCAAAAGAGTTGTTTAACTTAGGGCAATGCACTACAAAAGGCCATTCCAAGGGCTATTAGTAGTTTAGTTTAGATTAGGGGGTGTTTTTATTTTGGTGGGGCTTTTTTATTTTCATAGGGATTAGGTTTAATTTTTTTATTTTTGATAATTTGGTTTATTTTTTTTCTGTAATGTAAGACTTTTTGATTTTTTGAAATTTTAGATTAATTTAATCTTAGAGTTTTTTTTAAGTAATGTTAGGTTTTTTATTTTAATTGTAACTTAGTATTTTTTTTTTTATTTAATGTAATTGGGGTTAATTTAGGGGGTGTTAGGTTAGGGGGCTTAGTAATTAAATTAGTTATTTGCATTGTGGAGGGTTGGTTGTTTAGGAGTTAATAACTTAATTAGGTTTATTGCAATGTGGGGGGTTGGCAGTTTAGGGGTTAATAGTGTGATTAGGTTTATTGCATTGTGGGGAGTTGTCGGATTAGGGGTTAATACATTTATTAGGTATATTTGCGATATGGGTGAATGGGGGATTAGGGGTTAATACGTTAATTAGATACTTTGCCATGTGAGGCTGTGTGGATTATTGGTTAATACATTTATTAGGTAGATTTCTGGTGTAAGTGAATGGCAGATTAGGGGTTAATAGGTTAATTAGATACTTTGCGATGTGGGGGCTGGCGGATTAGGGGTTAATAGGTAGATTGTGATGTGGGGGATGGCGGATTAGTGGTTAATAGGTTTATTAGCTATATTGAGATGTGGGGGTTGGCGGATTAGGGGTTAATATATTTTATTAGTTATTGCGGTGGTGGATGGCGTTTGACAGGTAGATAGATATTGGGCATGCGTTAGGTGTTTGTTAATACTTCCAGGTAGTTCTTGCGCTAAATATGTGATACCGACTTGTGACGCGGTTCTATGTTAGTTTATGGGAGTAAAATTAGTGAGCAACGGGTGAAATATACGTGCCGCATTTATATGCAGCGCCATATATGTGATTGCAATACCCGACTAAAAACTGGCGACAACGGCTTTTGCGGGCAACGCCACATATGTAATTGCGCCCTATATCAATGGATATTTTGACCTCGCTAAACATTGCTCATATAACAAGTTGAAAGTTATGGGTTGCGCTCCAGTGAAGCCCAAAATTGCACTAGAAGAATTTGAGTGACCTGAGACCTGTAGTAAAGTGTTACAATAAAGTATTACACTCATTTAATATAAAATACAATTTTAGTATTGAAAACACTTTTTAAAATGGGTTCAAAAGGGATGGTATATGCCAAAGTGTTTGACTGGGAAGGGCTTAAAAGTATAGTTACATGTGATTATTAATGTATCAAATTGAGTTACACTATGGCTATGTAACAGAATCCTGTGGAACCTGCTTTCTCAGTCTGTCAGACACTCCCCTAGCATTTAAAATATAAAATCCCTGTAAAAATCTACCTCTTCAGAGAAGCATACCACCTATCCCTATAAGTCCTTTCCCCCAAGAGCAATTCACCAAACAGAAAATGTGTAATTCACTATGCACCATATATATATATATATATATATATATATATATAAACAAGTGCAATGAAAAGCACTCACCGGGTCTTTTACAATATAAATTCTTAATTTATTTATTCATATCAGTGACGTTTTGGGGCTATTAACCCTGTCTTCAGACCACATATAGTAAAAATGTGCACATACCTTACTCCATTTGTACCCTCCACCAAACAACTACGCCGCAAACCCGGAAACTCCCCACTGTCCTGGCCGCACCACTGCGCAGGCTTAGCCTGTTGCCATGGTTACCGGAAGTGGTGATGCTAAAAATAGTGAACAAGACATCAGCAATAATACTAAGCATTTGCTAAACTTTGCAAAATATTGATCTCAGTTGAATTTGTCAAATTTTCTTCCTCCCCAATACTCCTAATACCATAACACATTACGAGTGACATCACTACCATATATATCCTATCAGGGGACAGAAGCAATTCTAGTATAACAATAGCGGAGGTTAATAATACTTTTCCTAGTACATATTATCTTTCAATACTGTTCAGTCAAATACTATTGCAAGAGAGATACAAAGCTAGCTTCAAATTAGGGTGCTAGAGTTAAAGTCAAAAGAGAGTTAACCTTAGGGGCTTAATACTGTAGGTTATTACTGTCTTGTACAGCAATAAACAAAAATAGAACATTTTAGAACATTTTAGTATTAATGATTGTAATACGTCAGCTATGCATATTTAACCATACATGTTTCAAAAAAAGCAGTGCCAGTCCAGGTGTATATTTAAACCCCCAGGCATCAGCATCCCCAGGTTGAATATCCACCTGGACTAACACTGCAGCAACATCCTTCCTCTGTCGGGGATGTGATCTATGATCACATACCTCAAATCAGTGACAGTATGGCCAGCAAGTGTAAAATGACGAGCCATGGGCTGCTCAGACCCCTTTTTCAATATTCCTGCTCTGATTGCAGTGCGATGATTGGCCATACGCGTCCGGAGGTCATCCACCGTTTTTCCAACATAGAATAACCCACACGGACAGTGTAATAAATACACAGTCCATGTGGGTTATTTTATGTTGGAAATTACACTGTCCGTGTGGGTTACTCTATGTTGGAAAAATGGTGGGTTTCTATTTTTGTTTATTGCTGTACGAGACAGTAATAACCTACAGTATTAAACCCCTAAGGTTAACTCTCTTGTGACTTTAACTCTAGCACCCTAATTTGTAGCTAGCTTTGTATTTATCTTGCAATAGTATTTGACTTAACAGTATTGAGAGATAATATGTACTTGGAAAAGTATTATTAACCTCCGCTATTGTTATAGAATTGCTTCTGTCCCCTGATAGGATATATACAGTAGTGATGTCACTCGTAATGTGTTATGGTATTAGGAGTATTGGGGAGGAAGAAAATTTGACAAATTCAACTGAGATCAGTATTTTGCAATGTCTAGCAAATGCTTAGTGAATACAGCGGATGTATAATTATTGCCGATGTCTTGTTCACTGTTTTTAGCATTGCCGCTTCTGGTAACCATGGCAACAGGATGAGCCTACGCAGTGGTGCGGCCAGGACTCTGGGGAGTTTCCGGGTTTGCGGCGTAGGTGTTTGGTGGAGGGTATAAATGGAATACGGTATGTGCACATTTTTACTATATGTGGTCTGAAGACGGGGTTAATAGCCCCAAATCGTCGCTAATATGAATAAATAAATTAAGAATTTATATTGTAAAAGACCCAGTGACTGCTTTTCATTGCGCTTGTTTGGATTGTCCATTTAATTGCACCCTGGTCGTTTGAATATACCTAAAGTGCGTGCAGAGCCCTAAAGAGGAGTTGTATATATACAGTATATATATATATATATATATATATATATATATATATATATATTGCATGTGTGTGTGTATATATATATATATATATATATATATGTGTGTGTATTTTTCTGTTTACATTTGTAAATATGTATGTTTGTGTAAATATGTATATGCACACATACAATTATATATACACATATTTACACATATGTATATATATATATATATATATGTATGTATATACAAACATGTATATTTAAAAAGAAAAAGAACATTGTCTAAGTGAAGAAATTAAGTATTTCAAGTATTCTTAACGGATCTTCGGCTTCAGCGCAGTTGTCCTAGCACACCTTCGGGTTAGCACTTGAGTGAAAGAGAGAAATGGCTTTTTTAGCGCTAGAAGTCTTGAGGAAAGGGAGCTAGCGCGGTCACGTTATCCGACATCCAGTTTTGAATGCACCTGAGTTTTTCACTCAACCAATCCCACTTTTTACTTTCAACTTGTAATACATAACAAAAATGGGAGTGCTATTGATTTACTTTGAGCGGTGTTAGCGCTCACCTCTTGTAATGTAGCCCATAGTTTGTCTAGTAATTTAGTTACATTTCACTTACACCCATAAATTCATAAACTATTTATTGATGGTTGTATTAATAAGTGTAAGGATTTATTTTATGTTATTATAGATCGTTTACATTATTTTTCCGGTTTCCATATATTTTTATATTTTATCCTTTTATGCCCCATGCTGAACTTTCATTGCCTTTATAGCACTTATGTTCACACGTCTTCCATATTAAATCATTTTAGTAACCTTTTGTTGAACCCATTTTTAATTATATTTGTACATTTATCTTTTCTTTTCTTTTTTTTTTTAGTTCTGTAAGTACACCAAATATTGCTCAAGGACAATAAAAATTATTTTTTTATATAATTATAATATAAAAATCTTAATTATAAATAATGTATAAGGTAGTTAAAGCAAGATATTTTTAACTGTAGGAAAAATGATGTTTTATCTCTATGGCAACTGTTTTTGCTCAACAGACAAATTGGAGCAGTCTCTCATTACTATACTGTAGGGGTTTGCTTTGTTGCTGTTTGTTTATTGTTAGCATAGAGGGGAGGAGCAAGGGGGGCACCTACCCCTTAGATTTTTCCTGTCCCTTATGGATTTTTACCAAAGTAACTTTCCCTCTGTCATGCAAAACAAACAAACAAAAACAAAACACCACATTCAGTTTCTATGTGTCCTGTGTTTAACTGAGGCAAGACTATTGTGTGGCACAGTCCTGATAGTGCTTTACAAACCTAGCCTCAGTAAAATTAAGAATATAGTAAAGGTATAGTATAGGTTCCAGTGACTTTTTTTTATTTTTTTATTTATTTATTTAATTATTTATTTTGTGTTGGGGGGGGGGGGGGGTGCACTACACCCCTTAGCCTATCCTTGCTCTGGTGCTGTCTTAATCTGTCATGTGATTCAGCACAGTACACCGAAGGGGCTTGAGAACAGGTAGGGCCATGGCCAGACTGGACCAAAAATTGGCCTGGGCATTTTAGGGCAGAGCAGCCCACCCCCTTTAGTTATTTAACCATACCCCAAAACTGACAAGTATAATGCACCAGTTTGATTTACAAAACATTTAAAGTTTATAACATCCTTCTGTCATTGTATGTTGTAAATTGGTTGTCATTAAATAGTAATAAAAAATGTAATAAAAAAAAAGCGATTGAAGTTCATATTTAAATAAAGAATTAAGTATCCAAGTATCCCAGAAATCCGCAATCACACAAAAACAGAGCACCTATAGGCACCAACAATATGAGTCACTTCTCTGTGACTCTGTCTTTCTTTAGTTAGTCCACACCAGAGAATATTCACTTGCACAGTCTTCCTGTACAAATATGGTGGCAGGTTTTTCTGTACAACACTGTGGTGACCACCTTAGAAATCCTGCCATCATAAAGGCAAATGTATACACTTTCCATATACTAGAAACCCTATTTTGTTGGGGGGGGTCACAAAGAGGAGCCAGACATTTTACTGGTGGAGCCCAGGCACCACTGGACACCCCTGTAGGGATGCCACTACTGACTAAAAGGCCAGAAGAGGCCCCTAGATGTGTGGGCCAATTCACAGGAAAGGGGTACAGGTTGGGACCTGGCTTGCAGACACAAAAAGGCAGTGAGAGGCAGGGCAAGGCTGGTTTTGTTTCATGCATAATTAATGATGGTGACTGTGCAGGGCTATGGTAACCAGTACCAGCCCACAACTGGTTTCATATGAACTATGGTCAGCCTGGGTAGGACTGCCTGATGGGAGATTTAGCTTTACCCTCAAGTGACCACAACTGTCCAGTGTGAGCTTGTATTGCACTCTGTCACTAGCAGTGTCTTGACATGTAGCATCACATGCTGGTTACACAAAGCATTGAGTCTCTAGACAATTTTCTATTTAATTCTGGTTTGACCCCCATCCCGGAAAATATAAATATTAATGTTCTTGCTATGAACTCTGCCTTTCACTGGCTTATAGGTGGATACGACTGAACTAAGATACCAGAGCATTCTGATGGAGCTGAAAGGGAATCAATTGATATAGCATCAGACATGGCTAATCTACAAACAGAGATAAATAAAAACAAACATGGTGGCATGTTCTCTCTCTTTAATTGAGCAAATGTTTTTGCTGTATCTAGCATTGTCAGAAACCCTGTATTTTTTTTTTTTTTTTATCTCAGTTTAAAAAAAAAAAATTACTTTAATGTCCCTTTAAAGTCAGACCCAGGGATCTAGCTGAACACATCTGGTGATCCAATGACAAGAGCCATCACTTAGCCCTCAGCAGTGCAATGCTGTTCCTAAGCCTACATAAGTATGTTTTGTTTAACAAAAGATAACAAGAGAAATGTAATAACAGAAGTAAATTGCAGTCTCTTAAAATTGTACACACTGTTTGAATCATAAAAGTTTAATATTGACTTTCATGTTTTTTTAAGGCTCTCTAGTATAAACATTAGATTATTTTCATATTGTACAATAAGTTAAAAACATAGGTAAAGTCAGTTGCGGAGCAGCAAAGCACTATTGGCCCTAAACTGAACATGGCTACTTATCCAATCAGGAGCATCATATGTGCATACCTGCCAATTACCACCACAATTGAGCTCAGGGTTGATAGCACATTAACACTCCAAAGCTGGCTTTTCATGATTTTAACCCTTTTTAGGGGTTAAACAGAAACTTATAGGTAAGCAACAGTGTAATGTTCTTATCGTATGATTATGTCCCTTTAAACCTTTTTTATTCAATGGGTAAAACACTCTCTCAAATATTTGGAGATACAACTGACAGCTCAGTTTCACCAATTGTATAAATATAACTACATACCACTCTATAAATCTATACGACAAGACCTCCAGAAATGGAAGAGATACACCTTCTCTTGGTATGGCTGCCTTTCCGCAGTCAAAATGAATATTTTCCCACGATTACTCTACCTATACCAATCCCAACCTTAGAATGTCTACACTACAAAAAATTAGAGGCTTATGTTAGAGGCTGTAAAAAAGCGAGAATTCCTTCAAGAATTCTGAAACATCCAAACTCTCGGGGGAGTGGACATCCCAAACTTGTTAGATTATTATAAAGCAGCAAGAATATCCCAAACAATGCTGATGGGGAGAAGACAGGGGGATGTTATCTGGCCCAGATTGGAGGCGGGGATGGAGGGTCTGCCTCAGGAGGATGACATATTGTGGAGTGACCAAACAGGTAGTACTGCTACACATAGATCTCCGATATATGCATCCACCAGACAAGTTAAGAAATGGATAGCTGAGCACGACACAATACTACCCCCACAATCAGTAATGATCCCACTTAGAAAAATCTTACCTAAAGGGCTTCACAGCACTGTAGACAAAATGGGCCAACAAAGGGCAGGGCAGCAATAATACCCCCAAGAAAACTCTGATGCTTAAGTGGGAAGAGGACATTAACATCACTTATGACAAACACACATGGGAGAACATATTTAGCTTGATTAGCAGAGGGTTTATTAGCGCTGATCTACATAAAAATTCCCTTAAAACAGCATTTTGTTGGTACCTCACACCTGTTATAACCTCCCACAGGTCACAAACCAAATCAAATCTATGTTATAGAGGATGTGGGTGTGTAGGTACTTTTAAGCATATGTGGTGGGAGTGTGAAGGGGTCAAGCAACTCTGGCACTCTCTCTCAATGCTGCTTAGCACTATCCTAGAATAGAAGATAGAACTCAATATATTGCAGGCTTTGCTACATACAGGTGACAAAAAGTATAACAAGGATATTAATACATTAATTAAAATAGTATGTACAATCACCAGGACAGCTATAGCCTATTATTGGAAAATGGGGGTACCATCATGGATGAAAGTAAGGAACAGGATAAATAACACATTTAGAATCCATGAATCTGCTTCATGGATCATGAATACTAGAGAGTCATTTGAGAAGATCTGGTTCTATGAATAACACATCCACCACATAGTACTTGTGGAGTAGAGGATGGAGCTTATGGCATTGGAAACTAAATGATATTTATAGATATAAATTACAAGGTGAACATGTGGGAATAACTAGACATGTGCAATTCAGTTCGGTTCGATTCAGAAAATTCAGCAAATTTGGCGATTCGGATCGAATCGAATTTCCGAATTAAAATGTTGCCGAATTTTCCAAATCGAACCGAATCGAATCGAATCGATTCATAAATTCGGATGGCCATTGGGATTACACTAGTATTATACAGTATGTTAGGTTAACACCTAATATACAGTATAATACTAGTCTAATCCCACCTAACACTTACCGAATTGCCGAATTTCCGAACCGAATCGAACCGAATCCAGCTGAATTTCTTCGAATCCGAATGAATCCGAAACGAATCCGAAACGAATCGATTCAAAATTTTCCGAATTCGAATTGATCCGAACCGAACTTCGAAAATTTCCGAATCGATCCGAACCGAACCGAATTTTTTCACCATGCACATGTCTAGGAATAACCATGTGGCTTATGTGAATCAATTCTTGAGAGCCTTCCTAAGATATCCCATGTAAACATATCTCATACAATATATCTTATGTGTGGGTGATTTGGTTGTTTTTTTTTTTGTTTGTTTTTTCTCTTTCTTTTGTTATTTCTTTCTTTCTATGTCTTTTTCTCAGTACTAAGGTTACTTTTATCTCTCACAAATGACATATTGGTATGCTGTTATAATATCAATCAACCCCTATTTGGAGGGGTTTTGTCTCCTTTTTGTAATGTCTTTTTCTTTGGATATCTGTTATGAAAATCCTAATAAAAACATTTAAACATAAACCTTTTTCATTCCATAATTAGCACTGTGTTTAAATAACAATGGTCCCAATCATGAAAGAATACACAGTTACTGATTGGTGAATATGTTCCATGCACTCATTTGATTAGCAGTACTCATATTACCCACCAATCAAAGACTTCAAGATCAGTATTTCATGTGCACTCATAGTGCTGATTATGGTCTAGATTATGAGTGTAGTGCTATTTAACGCTCCTGCTTGAGTGTAAACAGTGCTGGATGTAAGATTTTTGCGCACGTTGAGTAGCGTTCATTTAAAAGTTCAAAGTAAAAAGTTTGCGCACAAGCGCTAACCTGACGCGCAAAACGTGGAACTTAGAACATTACGAATGCATTAACATATTCCCCCATAGACTTTAATGGAGTATGAAAATTGAAATAAAAACAACGCCAATACTTACGTTATGGGAGGTACGACTCCAGCTCAGACGAAGGGTTGGTAGTCTGTGGGCAAACTCACTCCCCAATGTTAATCTCCCAGGAAACAGATACTCCTTTTCTTGTGTTCCGGCTCTAGGTTTTAGTATAAGCTGACTTTTGTTGATGTTTTGTTTATTATTTTAACTTAATTTAACTAACTTTTATTTTATTTAGTTGTAATTAGAGGGTACTTCCTCTATTAAGTAAATGTGCTTGAATGTCACATAGATTTTGTCTTTATCCTTTTAGACTAAGCACCTATGAAAAACTGTGCCAATGGACTTATCGATAATTGCAACATTGGGTTGTTTGTGTGTTTGACTTTTGTGACTTATGTATTGATACTTAGTTTTCACAATAAATAAAGATATTTTTTTTAAAAAATATCACTCATACTCTCACGCTACCCGATCGCGTTTAAGCAAGTGCACTCAGCCTAACATGAAATATGAATATTTTACTTTCCAATGTTCTTTACATAGAAGAATACATTCTATTTATTCTTAAATAAATATTTCTATATGTGTCTGATGTTTTTTGGTAACACATACACACACACACACACACACACACACACACACACATATATATATATATATATATATATAATTATATAAAAGGAGTATATATACACAGATATATATAGGAATATATATTTAAAATATGCAGAGCATACTCCCTTATAATGTGTTTCAATGTATATTTACTGTACATATTTCACATTCCAATGTTTTTCACATAGAGGATAATGTCCTTTTTTAAATACATATTTCTAATTAAATACCTATACCTGCATATCTATTCCTATAGATATATAAAGGTATGTATTTTACATCAACAGTATCAGATATATATAGAAATATATATTTAATTATAAAAAGTACATTATTTTCAATGTGAAGAATATAGTAATGTAACATTTGCGTTTTGCGCATCGTGATCGTTATAAAAAATGGGATTAAACATACTGTTACATATACAGATATATTTTATGTATTATTTAGAATATTTTACAGTATTTTTAACCATTCTTTATAATTTTTATTAAATTTTAAATATTTTATATGTAATATTTCAATAATGTGCTTTAAGATTTAAGATCTAAATCGCAAAACCCAATGTGCAAAACACATATTTTATATTCCTTTGTCCTTCACAAAGAAAATAATATACTTTGTATTAAATATATATTTCTATATATATCTGATACTGTTGATGTAAAATATATATCTATACCTTTATATCTATAAGAATAGGTATACAGGTATAGGTTTATACAGATGTATGTAAAAATATGTATTTATTAAGAACAAAAAGGACGTTTCCCTGTACAAAAATATGGTGCAGCCCCAGTATACTCCAGAAAGTCCATAACTGCCTTGAATCGTAGCACTTTAAAGTCATGCCCATGTTCCAACCAAAAATCATGTAGTATTGCCAACCCAATCCCATACCTTAACCATCTGCATTCCTGCGCCACCCAGCGTTTCCCCCTTTCTGTACCCCTAAACTGTCCCAATTCCAGCATTCCAGTCTCAGATTTACAAATTTGAATGCTGGAAGGTATGGTAGTCTGAAGTAGAATATCACCTTGATCTGTTCCAAAAAAGGTTGGTTCTCAGGAGTTTCTTTTGTATGTAGCATTTGGACAGATCATAAAAATGTTTATTTTTCTAAAATAAAATTACAAGCCACTGTCTACTTTTCAGATAAAATATCATTTTAAACAGTCATCTGTGAGAAACTGAAAAAATAAGTTTATATGCAGTAAAATTGTCCTTTTATCCTAACTGAAGATTCTATAACAATTCAGTGTTAAAATGGAATGCATTAAGGTGACAGGATTTTTTTTTATGTGTCAGATAAGCACCTTACAAAGATGAGTGAGATGCTTTTACAATATATGTTACAAATTATCTGACAATAAAAAGATGTTACATTTTGATAGTGTTAAAAGGATAAAAGGTTTCTTAGAAAATTGTTTATATGAAATGGCTTTTGCTACTTGAAATAGACAATGCATATTATAACAGAAATAAAACTTGAGTATAATGGTAGCTCAAGTGTTTTGAAGATAGTTATTTTATTTGTGCCTTATTGTTTATGTAAAATAATACAAAATAAAGCTATCAATATGGTTGGTAAAAAAAAATATATATTGTCTATGAGGACCATGCCACTTAATTAGAAGAATGCAGAATAAATGTAATAAAATATAGTGATTCAACTTTTCTTTTTAAAGGGACAGTCAAGTCTAAAATTGCATGCCCTATCTTAATCACGCAAGTTTAATTTGAACAACTTTCCAATTTACTTTTATCATCAAATTTGCTTTGTTCTCTTGGTATTTTTTGTAAAAAGTTAAACCTAGGTTGGCTCATAAACTGATTTCTAAGCCGTTGAAGGATGACTCCTATCTCAGTGCACTTGACAGTTTTTCACAGTTAGACAGTGATAGTTCATGTGTGTCATATAGATAACATTGTGCTCACTCCTGTAGAAGTTATTTATGAGTCAGCGATGATTGGCTAAAATGAAAGTCTGTCAAAAGAACTGAGATAAGGGGGCAGTCTGCAGAGGATTAGATACAAGGTAACCACAGAGGTAAAATGTGTAACTATGTTGGTTATGCAAGGCTAGGGAATGGGTAATAAATGGATTATCTATCTTTTAAACAATAAAAATTTTCATGTAGACTGTCCCTTTAAGTAGAAAACTGAGATGTTTTTTGCATCCGTGTGTTTAAATATCCATAGTACACCCACTGGACAGTAAAAATTTACTTTTTAGTTTAAAGGAAAAGAAAATATTTTTTTTAAATCTATGTATCAGAAATGAGTCACTGAATTACAAAGGGATCTGTATATGAAATTAATGTTTTAACATTTTTTAACCCTTTAAGGACACAGCTTTCAGTTTGCTCAATTGTTTTATGACGGAAACATTCCGTCATATGTCCTTAAGAGGTTAAACTGCAGATTTTAAGCAAAGCATGCATTGTAATGTAGTCCATGGACACACCCTCTTGAAAAGTCTTTTGCATTTTGTAAAACATATTTGGGAAAATCAATTAAATATTCATTGGCTGCACTATTTAAATGAAACAAATACTGAATATTTGTAGAACACTTACATTTGTTTTTGTCAAATTTAAATGTTCCTAAGCTACAGGCAAAACAATTCACCTGTAGCTTATACTTACCTTCAGCGCTCTGGAGAGCCACTCTAAACCTCTCCTTTAATTGACATAGCACCGACTGCGCTAATAGGATGCTTAGCAGGGTGGCACTTACGGCCTGCACTAAAGGTCCTGGAAGCAGCAGCAATAAACATCCTATTAGTGTGGTTGTGGATCTGTGAAGGAGATGAGTGAGTTAGTGCAGCTCTCCAGTGAGCTAAAGATAAGTATTTAACTACTAAAATAAAACAAATTAATACTGTTGAAATTTGTAGGAGTCTGTGATTGGCTTATGGCTGTCACATGATACGGAGGGGCAGAGAAAAGGAAATCAAATTTAAAATTTGAAATGATCAAAAGTCCCCTTCATCGCCCTGTCCTGGAAAGTCTCAAGGGAAGTGTTAGGAGGTATACAATAGTGATCAACTACCCTACTAGGTAAAAGAGGTATTGGGACCCTTTTAGAGCCCCTATCATCTAGTAAGGGTGTTCTCTGTTAATTGTAGATGATTGTCATAAAATGACAATCTAACAAACCAGGCTTAAGGAACCTTAAAGGTGCACTCACGTTATATAAAGGGAACACAAAACAGATAATAGTCTTATAGAAGGTAATCCAAATCCGGCCGCAGGCAGCTCTCCCAAGTGAAAAGGTCAATAGGTAAAATCTGTAAAACAGGAAGGAGGCGCCTCATAGGGTAATAATGTCTTAAAAGAGATACATTCAGAGACGACAAATGCAAATTGACATGGTAGGTGGCACACACAGTGCTATAAACCGCAAGCCGAGACCTCTAAAGTTGCCCGGCAGACTGACTCCTAATAACCAGCTTCCAATCACGTGATGGTATGTCCACCAATCCAGATTGATCGCTTCAGTCACGTCAGGAAAGTTTCTTTGGTGTATCCACCAATCGGCTGGCTCAAAATGGGTGTGTGTGTAAGGAGCGAGGATCTACCTTGTGCAAGAACTAATCTCAGAGCTGGGGTACAAAAAAATCTTAAAGCACTGGTTTTCAAACCTTTCCTCAGGCCTCCCCAACAGAGAAAACCTTGACTGTTGGGGAGGCCTAAGGACAGGTTTGAAAACCAGTGCTTTAAGATTTTATTGTACCCCAGCTCTGAGATTAGTTCTTGCACAAGGTAGATCCTCGGTCCTTACAACCCCCCATATTGGGCCAGCCAATTGGTGGATACACAGAGGAAACATATCCTAATGTGACTGAAGTGATTAATCCGGATTGGTGGACATAGCATCACGTGATCAGAAGCTGGTTATCGGGAGTCAGTTTGCCGGGCAACTTTAGAAGTCTTGATTTGTGGTTTATAGCACTGTGCGTGTCACCTACTATGTGAGTTTGCATTTGTCGTCTCTGAATGTATCTCTGTTAAGACGTTATAACCCTATGAGGCGCCTCCTTCCTGTTTTGCAGATTTTGCCTATAAAATGACAATTATCTAATATTTGCTATATGGGGTAATAATGGCTCAGAAGAAGGACCAAGTGACCCTTGCATGGAATGCATTTCAACCTCTTTGGGGGCAGCAAAATACCTGTACTTTTCATATCTACATGACAGGGAAAGTGAGTAAAATAAATAATGAAAATATATAACAAGGTTGTATCTGTATGCATAATAAAACATTTTATGAGGATCTATATTGTTTAAATATGCAGCTTACTCTAGATTGGTAGATGCAGAAATTATAGCTCTGGATATGTCTCAGTTTTATAGAACAAAAGATGAAAATCAGATTTCTCAAACCTAACCCTGCCACCTTCTACACAGTTACTGCCTGATCACTATAGTATATCATATCATTTATATCTGTCCATAACTAGCATCAACAGATGAGATAAAAAGGCTTTTAAAAGAGTATAGCAATACATGCATACATGGTAACATATAACAATGGCAAGCCTCGTTTACTCTAACAAGGATTAGCTTGACTAAATAAGGAAAGAGGTGGGGAAACCATACTCAATCAATGTTAAAGGTATATGAAATCCCCCCAAAATATTTTCTGATTCAGATAGAACTTACAATTTAAAATACAACAAAGCTCCAGTTTAGTTTATTATCAAATTTTCTCTATTCCCGTGTTATTCTTTGTTGAAGAGATACCTTGGTAGGTGTCTGAATTACTACATGGCAGGAAATAGTGCTGACATTTAGTGCTCTTGCAAATGGATAACATTCTTGCAAAACTGCTGCCACATAGTACGCCAGACACGTGCACACTCTTGTGCTTACACCTCTATTTTTCCACAAAACATACCAAGAGTACAGCAAAAATATGAGAATAGAAGTAAATTAGAAAGTTGTTTAAAGGGACGTAAAACCCAATTTTTTTCTTTCCTGATGTAGAAAGAGCATGTTATTTTGAACAACTTTCCAATTGACTTCCATTATCTGATTTGCTTTATTCTCTTGATATCCTTTGTTGAAAATCATATCTAAATAAGCTCAGTAGTCGCTGATTGGTGTAACGCTCGTGGAATACTCCTCTATCAGACCAAACTCGGCCAGTAGTCTTGTTATCCTGGCGTCGAGCCGGAATGATAGGGAATATCCCAGAGCAGAGAAAGTTAATGAGATGAGGAGGGCGGCACTCACCACAGGCAGGACAGTCCCCATCGGTACAGTGGAGCAGTCCAAGGATTAATCACTAGAATAGTCAGGCAGGCAGGGTTTGGCAACAGTAAAGCAGTACAAGGATAAGCCACTTGAATAGTCAGGCAGGCAGGGTTTGACAACAGTAAAGCAATCCAAGGGCACACCACTAGAATGGTCAGGCAGGCAGTGTTTGGCAACAGTAAAACAGTCCAAGGATAAACCACTTGAATAGTCAGACAGGCAGGGTTTGGCAACAGTAAAACAGTCCAGCAGAGTAAGGGTTAAGGCAGGTAGAGTAGTCAGACAGGCAGGTTCAGCAACAGCAAACAATCCAGCAGTTTAAGGGTTAAGGCAGGTAGAGTAGTCAGGCAGGCAGGTAACGATATGAGGCACAGGAAAGAACGATCTGTCACACCCAGGAGCACACAAAGCAACACCTATACTTGGGCAGTGACAGATCACTCTCTCCTGGTTTAAATAGGCGCAGATTCGCGCTTCTGAGGTCCGCCCAGCATCTGGAGCATGCGGCCATGACGTCAGCGCCACACGCATCCAGAGCCGACACTGCCCCTGACAATGAGCAGAGAAGAAGATGCTGGGCCCCTAGCAACGGCTAGAGTGGCACGGCATGACAATTGGTGGCTGCATATAGATGCCTTGTGAGATTGGCTCACCCGTGTGCATTGCTATTTCTTCAAAAAAATCTGAAGAATGAAGCAAATTCAATAATTGAAGTAAATTGGAAAGTTGATTAAAACTGTATTATTTATCTGAATCCTGAAAGAAAAAATTTGTGTTTCATGTCTCTTAATATACTCAAAAACTTTTCATACTTGGCTTGAATGATAGCTTATTACAGGACTACAAGGAGACTTATGTATGTAAAATGTAATTCTATTAAAAAAAATATAAGCACAGTAGAGTTGATGGCACGTTCGTGCAGCAGATGACGACTGATGGGTGTGGTACACAAGGCTGGCAACAAAATTTTGGATGGACTACAGTGTATCAGTTTAGCAGGTTTATATTGATATCTTCTCCCTACAGAAGGTTTTGCAGCCTCATTTAGTTCATTATCAAGAACAATGAAAAGCAGATGGTATATAGAGTATTTTTACATTGGGAGTATCAAATATCACCATACAAGAAAATTAGAACAAAAGGGTATCATAGGTTTTATGTAATGGAATATTTAAAACTTTACAGGGATATGATTCAGGTAGAACATGCAATGTTTTATTGGCTGCTCACAAAGCCCTTATGTGATTGGCTCATCCATGTGCATTGCTATTTCTTTAACAAAGGAAAGCATTAAGCAACTTAGATATTAGAAGAACATTGGAATGTTTTTTTAAAATTGTATTCTCTATCTGAATCATGAAAGAAACAAATTGGGTTTCATGTCCCTTTAATTACAGTATCCATAGGTGTCTAAGATCTCTCAACTAACTCTTCTGTCTAATAATTTATATTGGTGTTTGTCTATGCAAATTAGTTTTTTATATTATAGTAACATTTGATTTTATTTAGTCAGACTAACAATTCAGCTGACATAACTTTAAGAATAATGTTATCAATTAATAACATAGCACATTTCCTAATAGCAAAGCTAGATATGATATCTGAAATCAAATTTGTACAATGGGTAAGATATATCAGCAAAGAATTAAATAACGCAAAAATGCTTCATAGAAAATTAATTTCAATCTCTAGATAAATTAAATCTACAGGCAGATAAAAATAATAGTTTGAGCAAATTTGAATATCTTAATTTGAATTGGGCAACATTAATAAAATGTCAAAAATAGTTATCTAAGGCTGTGAAGGATTGAATAATAAAATACTTTTTATAAAGTATTAGTACTTATATCTTCAATCAGAGGAAAAACAGAACTCAACCTTACATGCACTAAACCAAATTGTTTCATATTGTGTCTTGGAAAAGCATAGAAATTATTTTTAAATTGATGATACATCTATTTCAAAGAATTATGTCCAACTCTGGTCCTCAAAGGCTACAAAAAATAAAGTACAAAAAATGTGACAGTCTCCTTTCATGATGTCAGATGAATCAACCAAGTTTTGTCATGCTTATCCAGCTCAGTCATTATTCTTTATCTACTTCTCACCCATGCCAGCCCCTACACCGGCTTCCATTATCGTTCAGGATTAAAGTCAAAATGTTAACCCAACATAGCGCTAGATTTCAAGTGGAGCTCTATTTTAACATGCGCCTGTAAATTGGCAAATTTGCCCATTTACGCCTGCACGTTAAATAGCCAGCCATTACAATTTGTTCTGTTAAAATTAAGTTTGCCATATTTAACTATGGAGTCCCTTTTGTTATCCCAATGGCCTCTAGTTATCTAAGTCTGGCGGACCTGATCCGACAGTGCGGATCAGGTCCGCCAGACCTCGCTGAATACGGAGAGCAATACGCTCTCCGTATTCCACAATGCACCAGCAGCTCACAAGAGTTGCTGGTGCAATGCCGCCCCCTGCATAATCGCGGCCGCCAGCAGGGGGGTGTCAATCAACCAGATCTACTCGATCGGGTTGAATTGCAGCAATGTCTGTCCGCCTTCTCAGAGCAGGTGGACAGGTTATGGAGCAGCGGTCTTTAGACCGCTACTTCATAACTGGTGTTTCTGGCGAGCCTGCAGGCTCGCCAGAAACACAGAGCCTCAAGCTCTATCCGGAGCTTGATAGATAGGCCCCCATATGTTTTAATGTTAAGAAGTTAGCCCATAGTTTATTGTGTTTATTAAAGAGTCCATTTTTGTCTACTCTCAAGATATACACATAACTGAAGAGCAATACATTATGATCAAGTGATGAGTGATGCAATTCTCAATTTTGTATGATTGGTTTGCTTAGTTACATGTGATTATTAATGTATGCAATTGGATTGCACTATGGCTATGTAATGGAATCTGTAATTGGACAGTCTGTTAAGTATGCTGATTGGTTCATTTATGACCCACCTATCCTGTGAAACTTCCATTCTCAGTCAGTTCACTCAGACACTTCCTTAGTATTCAAAGTGTAAAATCCCTTTAGAGAAGCATACCACCTATCTGAATAAGTTTGTCAAACAGAAAACTTGTCATTCCCAATACACCATGGCCTGGCCTATATTTAGCACTCACCCCAAACTACTCCCCCATTTTTTGTTTCCAAATATGACCCTTCAGCTATGTCCCAGTGTGCATTGCAAATAATAATAATAAATGCTGGTCTGTTGACATGACTTCTACAAACAGAGCTGGATATCTCAATTCAAACAGCGTGCAAAAAGTTTTGTTTTTCTATTTATTTAGGGCCGCATTACGAGTGGTGCACTAACAGTTCCACATGGGCAAAAAGGGGTTTATTGTGGCTTTTGCGCGTGACGAATGTAGTGCTCATATTACAAGTTGAAAGTAAACATGTTTGTTGAGCACAATTGAAGTTAACGCGCGTTAGGATAGTGTGTCCTCAGAGCTCTGGTTAACTGTTTCACGAGAAAAAAAAGTGTCACAAAACACATTAAAAGGACATTTAACAGTAAAGTTACACTCATAAAAACACCATTTAATAAAAATTATTTAAAAAAAAAACAGTGGACAAAAAAAGTTATAAGTGCTCAAAGATATGAGGTCTCAGGTGTTAGGGAAAAAAAAGCAGGCAAAGGGCTTTAACATTGAGATACATACATACGGTACACATGTTTAAAGATGTATGTGTACGTATATATATATATATATATATATATATATATATATATATATATATATAAAAAATGTTTTTGCGCTGTGTATAAATGCAAAATTATTAATATGCACTTAAATGGGGTAGTTTTATCAAGCAGCGGATGCTGCAATCTACCCCCGAAGTTTCAGGTCCACCTGAAACTTAAAGGGACATAATACTCATATGCTAAATCACTTGAAACTGATGCAGTATAACTGTAAAAATCTGACAGGAAAATATCACCTGAGCATCTCTATGTAAAAAAGGGAGATATTTTACCTCACAATCTCCTCAGCTCAGCAGAGTAAGTTCTGTGTAAAAGTTATACTCAGCTGCTGCTCAGCTGCAGGTATAAAGAAATAAAAAATGAAGAAATGAACAGCAGCCAATCAGCATCAGCAATGCTGAGGTCATGAACTCTTTTACTGTGATCTCATGAGCTTTGACTTAACTCTCATGAGATTTCATAGTAAACTTCCTTAGACTGAATAGGGAAATAACATGAGAGTGCACGAGGCTCAATCCTTCGGTTGTCCCGGGACAGACATACTGATTTGCTGCTTAGAAGTCCTTTACAATGGGATGTGGCTACTGAGGAACTTTTGAGGTAAAATAGCTTTCTTTTTTACATAGAGATGTTCAGGTGATATTTTCTAGTCAGCTTTTTACAGCTATGCTGCATCACTTTCAAGTGTTTAAACATTTGGGTATTATGGCCCTTTAAGAAGCAGCATCTGTAAGACTGCTGCTCCTTAAAGGGACACTCAATCAAAATTAAACTTTCATTATTCAGATAGAGCATGCCATTTTAAACAACTTTCTAATTTACTTCCATTAACAAAATGTGCACAGTCTTTTTTTATTTAAACTTTTTGAGTCACCAGCTCCTACTGAGCATGTGCAAGAATAAGTGTGTATGCATTTGTGAATGGCTGATTGCTGTTACATGGTACGTGTATGCATTTGTGATTGGCTGATGGCTGTCACATGGTACAGGGGGAGTGGAAAAAGACATAACTTTTAAAATTGTCAGAAAAAAAATATGCTACTCATTTGAAGTTCAGACTAAGTGCTATTGCATTGTCTTGTTATCTTGCATTTGTTGATTATGCAAATCTACAGTGTTGACTGGTCCTTTAACTCATCTGTCACCTCTGAGGTGGCGGACAGCAATCATTCCAATCGGATACGATCGGGATGATTGATATCCCCTGCTAGTGGCCGACTGGCTGCGAATGTGCAGGGGGCGACATCGCACAAGCATTTCACCAGAAATGCTTGTGCAATGTTAAATACCAACAGCGTATGCTGTCAGTATTTAGCGATGTCGGGCGGACATATGATAAGTCTACCCCATAGTCTTTCCTGATGTGTTTTCAACTGCTGCTGTATCTGATATAGCCATTATCACCAGTGGAAATGGGTGGAAATCTTAGTAGGTAGGTAGGCCAGGAACAGCGCTCATAGAAAGCTGAAGAAAAGAAAAACAAAAGTGACTTATGGTGTAGTATGTTCACAATAGTTAGGAAGCCTGTAATTGAAAACTTGCTCACCTTTTTCATCCTCAAACGTATGAGGTATGGAATGGAATGCACACGGAGGGGATATTTATCCCTATCTGTGGTAAAGATGACAGTCTCCTGTTCTTGCTTCTACTTCTTGAAGTATGGTATTATCAGCTCACTGGAATATGGTAGCTTCCATTTCTTAATAAGACTACTGAATTTGTGGTAGATAAAAGAGTCACAAATGTATTGGACTCTCACAACAAATCTAAAATGTTAATATTCCTTAAAGTGCTACTGCTGAAACAATGTTCATATGTGACTGTTAATTGTCTGTAACACTATAACAATCCTTTTCCGCTGTAATAAGATGTCTGATTAAGTTGTTTTCCCGCCTTTTTTGCTCCATTGACTTCTATGGGGGAATACATTAATGCATTGCATTTGCGATAATCTAACTTAGGCTTTTTGCGCACACCAGGTTAGCACGCAAGCGAAAACTTAATACTTTCAACTTGTAATACGATCGCTACCCGACACGCTCAAAAATCTTATTTCAAGAGGAGCATTAAATACAGATCTACTTTTAATGTGGCCCTTAGATGTTAAGAATAAGATTACAATTGTAGTCAAACACCTTCAATCACAAATGTGTATATATAATACTTTTTTGTAAACAGCTGCTTCACTGTATTTGCCGTTGTTAATAAAACGGGTACAAATATTGTTTTGATATTATACTTCCACGTGTTTGAGAAACAAGCTAACACAGTCTGCAATTTTATTTTCTAACTTCATGGCTAGTCTGATATTTTATTCTGAAGCATTGTAAATTGTCAAAAAGGTTAGTTTGGGTAAGAGCATAAGATTTTAGTGGGGGGTAGCATATTTATTATCTACTCTATTGGCTTCCATGAACATTAATTGTCACGGTTTGGTATTCATTTGATAATATAGTTCAAATTAGAATTGCACCATTTAAATACCATGAGATTTAGATTGTTGGCTGCGCACCTAACAAAAGAGTCTATGCTAATAGAATTAGAATAAGAGTAGAATTTTCAATATTTGACTGCTATTAATATTTCAGTAGTTAAAGGGAGAATTAATTCCAAAATGTGTTATATGCAAGCAGGTAGTGCAATAATACAATTGTCTATCTATTGGGTCATTCAAAACCCTTTAGTAAAAATGATCAAATTATTTATCGACAGATATCCCCCTAGACATTCATGGTAAATTTTGTTTAGAAAAAATAATTACTTTTCTAAAGAACTAAACCCTACGTGTCTGCCCTCTGCAAATGGGTAAACACAGGGTTAAAGTCAGTTCCAGTTTACTACTGGGCGCTAACTAAACACATCTGGTGAACCAATGATGCATTTACTAGAAGAATTTGTCAAATCTTAGTTCTCATGTAAGATAAGCAGCGGAGGTCGCAAAAGGATTTATATGCAATAATTTAATAAATATTTGATTTTGCTCTTGAAGCACCCCAGTTCCCCTCTGGTGCCTGTTGAATGGCTAGAGGGAACAGTATTATATTGTGTGCCTTAAGAGTATAATGATTATTTGATAATTCATATTCAAATATTAATATGAGAAGTGTTACAAAGCCATATATGTCTGCTATTTCTGAACAAAGGGGATCCCAGAGAAGCTTTTACAACCATTTGTGCCATGATTGCACAAACTGTTTGTAGAACCTAAAGTTTGTGAAAAAGTAAACAATTTTTTTTATTTGATTGCATTTGGCAGTGAAATGGTGGCTTGAAATATACCAAAATGGGCCTAGATAAATACTTTGGGTTATCTACTAATAAAAATATATAGTTTTGATAGGTAAATATAAAAAGGCTCTATTTCTGTTTAAATGTAGTGATGGCAAAAATGCTAAAAATGCTCTGGTCTTTTGGGGAAGTTTTAGGGGCATATTTATCAAGCTCCGTATGGAGCTTGAAGGCTTGCCGGAAACAGAAATTATGAAGCAGCGGTCTAAAGACCGCTGCTCCATAACCTGTTCTGAGGCGGTGAACAGAAATTGATAGAAATCAACCCGATTGAATTGACACCCCCTGCTAGCGGCCAATCTGCAGGGGGTGGTATTGCATCAGCAGTTCACAAGAACTGCTGGTGCAATGATAAATGCCGAGAGCGTATGCTGTCGGCATTTTTCGATGTGCAGCGGACATAATCCGCTTTATAGGATTATTTCCGCTCGCACAGTCATAAATATGTCCCTTAGTCTGAAATGCCTGGTCCTTAAGGGGTTAAGTAAAATCCACTTTGAAACAGATAAATAAAAGTTGTAGTTTCTTAATTTATTCAAATATCAAAACTAATGCACTGCAAAAGCTACACTTGTATTTGCTTCGGTAGTCAAAAAAAAATCTGAGTTTTACATAAATGTTACATAATGCCATTAAAAGGGACATGAAACCAAAAAATTTAAATTTTATGAATTAGTTAGAGCATACAATTAAAAAAAAAAAAACTTTTCAATTTACTTCTATTATCAAATTAGCTTTCTTCTCATGGTATTCTTTGTTGAAGAGCACATTTAGATAAGTAGCATGCACATGTTTGAAGTATAGGGTAGCAGTTTGTGAAAATACTGATGCCATCTACAGGCCCATTTATCAAAGGGCTTGCGGACCTGATCCGACACTGCGGATCAGGTCCGCAAGACCTCGCTAAATGCGGAGAGCAATAAGCTCTCCGCATTTAACATTGCACCAGCAGCTCACAAGAGGTGCAACGCCGCCCCTTGCTGACTCGCGGCCAATTAAACGGTTTTGTAAATGGAGAGTGCCTTCTTTGGTATTATTGGTATTTGATTGTTTGGAAGCGCACCCCGGCAGCTGAATGAGAAAGTGTGCTGGTTCCCTGCTTGTGCCTGTATATATATATATATATATATATATATATATATATAAAGCTCTGCAAAAAAAAATAGGAGACCTTTGCAAAATTATCAGTTTCTCTGGTTTTATTATTTATAGGTATGTGTTTGGGTAAAATAGACATTTTTGTTTTATTCTATAAAATTACTGGCAACATTACTCCCAAGTTCATATCAATTTTTAAACAACACAATACTTTAACTTAGCAAGAGTCCAGAAATCAATATTTGGTGTAATAACTCTAAATTTCAATCACAGCTTTCATGCGTCTTGGCATGCTCTCCACCAGTCTTCCACAATGCTGTCAGGAGACTTTATGGCACAAGCTGAAGGAAGCACGTTTTCTTCCAGGATAAACATATACATTGTCTGATTCATGCGCCTTTCACAAATATAAATCTGCTATATATATATATATATATATATATATATATATAAAGACACACACATATAGATATATACATACACCCACATATTATATGTATATGTCAGTAATCACTCTCTTTAGGCTAAAAGATACCATTGGCTTACAGTCTCTTCAAGGCCTGGGGTCTGATGTGAACCTATAGCTGAAACTACATATTATATTTGGGCATGTACTGTGGTAATTTGAGGGTCATTTTTATTTTAATTTCCATTCTATCCAGCTCTAATAGCCAGACTAGTGAGTTCAACAAAATTGACAAAACAACCAATATGTAAACAATCAGAGATACTTTTGAATATAAAGTAATACTCCTAATGGATATGGAGAGCGATTTCCATCTCTTGTGATATAGATATGTGCAGTTTCATTACGAATGCAGGCTTGTAACAATAAACAGATATTTGTTTTGTTCTCCCGTAGCGAATTCCCAAACAAATGCTGACGAAAAAAATCAGTATTCATAAATTTTCTTTAAATTACAGTAAATGTAGGGGTTAAAATACTTATTTCTAGAGCGATGGAGAGCCGCGGTAATCCCGACCCTTCTTCTTAGAGACCTTGGCCGCGCTAATAGTAGGCTTAGCATGACGGATTCCAGCCCAGGGCCAGCATTAAAGGAGAAGGCCCTTTGATCCGCTTCGCTGTCTCGTATTAGCGAAGCCAGGGACTCTAAGAAGAAGGGTCAGGATAAGCATGGCTCTCCAGCACTCTAAAAGTATTAAATGCTACGGATGAACTTTTTTGCCTGTAGCAACGGAAGATTTACATTATTTTACCGAAATGTCCCACAAATAGTCAGTATTTGTTGCGTTTAAAATTAAACAAATACCGAATAGTGGAACACACATATATTTGGGGAAACTAATTTCCCCAAATTTTCATTCTGAAAGATTCAGCCAAACTGAATTCTTTAGCACTGCACGTCTAGCTATTACTTTTTAAATGTTGTATTGCAAATATTATTTTAAAGCATAATCATTTTACAGTGAGTGTTTTTAAACAGGGCCGGATCAATACATTGTTTAATGCAAAGTTGAAAGCATTAGTTTAAAACATAAGAAAAAATGTAGAAAACTATGTGACGTATTTCAGTGTATACCTTACTCATATACTATGGTTCTTCAAACAACATGTCAAGACCCATTACTGGTTCGCAGCACCATGTTTACTGGGTTGTGACTTGTGTTTGTGTTATAGGAGAGTGTGTGCGGTCTGTGTTGTAGGAAAGTGTGTGTTTTTTGAGAGAGTGTGTGGTGTGTGTATTGTATGAGTGTGTGTGTTGTATGACAGTGTGGGGTGTGTGTATTGTATGAGTGTGTGTTGTATGACAGTGTGGGGTGTGTGTATTGTATGAGTGTGTGTTGTATGACAGTGTGGGGTGTGTGTGTTATATGAGAGTGTGTGGTGTGCTTGCGTGTGTGTGATGTATGAGAGTGTGTGTGGTGTGTGCTGTATAAGAGTGTATGCGTGTGTGTGTTGCATGAGAGTGTGTGTGGCATGTGTTTGTGTTGTATAACAGTGTGTGTGTGTGGTATAAGAATGTATGTGTGGTGTGTGTGTGTGTGGTATAAGAGTGTATGTGTGGTGTGTGTGTGTGGTATAAGAGTGTATGTGTGTTGTATAAGAGTATGTGTGGTGTGTGTGTGTGGTATAAGAATGTATGTGTGGTGTGTGTGTGTTGTATGAGAGTGTGTGTGGGGTGTGCGTGTTGCATCAGAGTGTGTGTGTTGTATGAGAGTGTGTGTGGGGTGCGCCTGTTGCATCAGAGTGTGTGTGTTGTATGAGAGTATGTGTGGTGTGTGTGTGTTGTATGAGAGTGTGTGTGGGGTGCGCCTGTTGCATCAGAGTGTGTGTGTTGTATGAGAGTATGTGTGGTGTGTGTGTGTTGCATGAGGGTGTGTGTTGTATGAGAGTTTGTGTGTGTATTTGTGTGTGTTATCTTTTACAACACTTTTTCAAGTTTGACTACAATCAGGAATAAAGTGTGCACACATTTTAGTCACTTTAACGAAAAATCTTGTTGTATATTGCTTCAGAAATTTTTTACACCAAGCATAAAAATAGGGTCACAATTCTTGCAAAGGTATATGGTTTCATAGCTCTGGGTCCATGGGAAAAAAGTTTGAAGAACCCAGGACTAAACTATATATAACACAGTCACATCTTAAAGAGACCATAACCCCTTTGTTCTGTAGGGGTGAGTTTAAAAATGTTTTCAATTCATTAACACCTTGTTTTCTGCAAATGCTCTTTAATATCCAAACTCTATGCACAATTTGCCTTATTTGTAGAAGTCACTCAGTAATTATTACTGGAGTAAACTAGACTAGTCACTGTCAATATGTTGTAACATTGAAAGGTACAGTAAACACCTTATAATTACAAGACAATTCTGTTGTGTTGCTATAAAATAACATATCAGCCAAGTCTTAATGTTTTTTCAAACAAAATAACATTTCTGCAATTATTTTTCAATAGCTAAACTCCACTCGCTGTTTGCCTTATTTGGAGTGGCCAATCTGGGCTTTAGTCAGCAGACTAGACATGTCATAAAATGTGTCTAAAATGCAATTATTTGCAGTATTTATCAATTAAAGCCAATTAGGGACAGATTTCTAGCAGAGTTAGCCTTAAAGGGACATTAAACACTTTGAGATAGTAATATAAAATGATAAATCGTAGATATAAAAAAAACTATGCAATATAGTTTAATTATTTATTTTGTCCCCCTTTCCTGCAATTCCATCCTAAAATTGTGAGCTTTTCAGTTCCTGTTAGAAATGAAAATGCAGAACACTGTTATATTACACACAGCCATTGGCTGTACACTCTTTTTTTCATAGTAAGCACAATGAAAAAAACTTGCAACGTTTGCAAATATCTTTCTATTTTACTTCTATTATCATTTTAGCTTCATTCTTTTGGTATTCTTTCTTGAAGGTAAAGCAATGCATTACTGGGAACTAGCTGAACACATCAGTAAGCCAATCACAAGAGGCATATATGTGCAGCCACCAATCAGCAGCTAGCTCCCGAGCCTACGTAGGTATGCTTTTCAACAAAGGATACCAGGAGAATTAACAAAATTGGACGCAAAAAGTAAATTGGAAAGTTATTTAAAATTGTATGCTCTATCTGAATCACAAAAGAAAAAAATGTGGGTTTTATGTCCCTTTAACTCACAACACTGTAGTTGTATTAAATATTTAAACCAATCATTTTACATGCTTTATGAGAAACTGAACAATGAAATATTTAGAAACATTTTCAAGAGTAAACCCTCTTCTGTATTTAGTTAAAATCCATTCTAAGGTGGAAAAACTGTTCTCCGAGTTCTATAAGATAAAGGGTGCAAATTTCAATTATGTTGATTTCTTTAGGATTCCAAGGCAATTTTTATTGCACCTTCTCTCTTTAAAGAACTCAGCCCTTCATTCACTTGCTCCAAACACACACACACGCGTACACTCGTACACACACACACATATAAACATACGTACACAAACATATAAACATACACACTTACACACATGTACACATATAAACATACACACACACACGTACACTCGTACACACACGTATAAACATACACACACATGTGCACATACGCACACACACATATAAACATGCACACTTACACACATGTACACACACATATAAACATACACACACACACGTACACTCGTACACAAACACGTATAAACATACACACACATGTGCACATACGTACACACATATAAACATACACACACATGTGCACATACGTACACACACATATAAACATGCACACTTACACACATGTACACACACATATAAACATATGTACACACACGTATAAACATACACACACACACGTTTGTTGGAAAAATAAATTCATAGGAAACAAATAATAGCAGAAGCAGCGTAATATACACAACTAATAATACCCTGTTGATATTATATAATACAATGTAAATTCTCTAAGTGTGAACATGTGTTAATAAAGTTTGCTGCAACAGTTTGACTATTGTTTTTAAAGTTGAACACACACACACATATACAAACACACAAATGTACACATAAACACACATACACATAAACACACACATGCACACTCACACACATGTACACACACACATATACATATATACACACATACAAACACACATACATACATAAAGATGTATACACACACAAACGTACACACACACATACGACATGGGTACACACACATATAGTACATACACATACACACACACACAAATGATTTGTCTTTATTCCATCCTTTTGAGTAATTATCTTTGTTTTCTTTTGCGTCAGGCATTATTATCTCTTTACATAACAAAACTGCAGGGAACCCAGCTTAGAGAAAGTGAAACACAGAGAATGAACGTCACATAGACATCAGAGTAAGAAAACAACTGTGCAGATTCCCCTGGGGAGTTATGACTAATCAGAGATTTTTTTACTGAAAATTAGACCATGTATTGATTTGTGTATGTGACATAGAAATGATTGAGAAGGAAATAGATTAAAACTAGAACAGGATTAGATAATAAGTTATAGATGACTCATTGGAGATGTAGGGAGCATTGAATAGAGACTCTTATGCAATAATAACGTGTTAATTCATTAGCTCATGTGAAGTTGGGGCATCTAGAGGTGCAGGCCAGTGTCATTTGAGACCTCAGAGACGCCTATAATTATTCCCCTGATCACAATCCAAAAATGCTTCTGCTAATAATAAACCTCAATCCCAGAGCTGTTAAAGGGACAGTAAGCACTACAATTGTTATTAGAAGGAAGTTTACAAGTGCTTCTAATAAGAGGTGGTGCCATTGTTTTTTTATACATAGATTGCTATTTGCGTTCTGCTTATTAAATGTCCATCAAGGTATAATAATTAGTTGACCATTATAATTAAAGTGACATAATATTCAAACTTTTTCTGGATACCATTTAAAACAGAAAAGATTTAATAATTAATACAATCTTTTTTTTTTTTTAAATGGATGTTCCTGAGATTTGTACCTGTCAGCCAATGACTAGTAGAGTCCCAGGACTCATCTGCCCACAACAATATATATTCTATCAGTTTCACATTAAATTTAAAAGCTTTTTTTTAAAGGGATGTTACCCATGTATCCCCTGAAAGTGATCAAGCAAATATATAAAAGGTCAACTACACATAGACAACTTGCACATCTGTATGAATTAAAGGAAGATATCCTCAAATTTTACCAGTAACCACATCCCATTTTAAAGGTAATGTTAGCATGCTATCCAGATGCCTGTACTGGGAGAGCACATCTGGCATATGTACAGAGATAAATAGTGTATTAAAGGGACAGTCTAGTCCAAAAAAAACTTTCATGATTCAGATAGGGCATGCAATTTTAAACAATTTTCCAATTTACTTTTATCACCAGTTTTGCTTTGTTCTCTTGGTATTCTTAGTTGAAAGCTTAACCTAGGAGGTTCATATGCTAATAAATTAGACCTTGAAGGCCACCTCTTTTCAGAATGCATTTTAACAGTTTTCCACCACTAGAGGGTGTTAGTTCATGTGTTTCATATAGATAACACTGTACTCATGCACGTGAAGTTACCTGGGAGCCAGCACTGATTGGCTAAACTGCAAGTCTGTCAAAAGAACTGAAATAAAGGGGCAGTTTGCAGAGGCTTAGATACAAGATAATCACAGAGGTTAAAAGTATATTATTATTACAGTGTTGGTTATGCAAAACTGGGGAATGAGTAATAAAAGGATTATCTATCTTATAAAACAATAACAATTCTGGTGTAGACTGTCCCTTTAATATAACCATGTTGGTTATGCAAACCTGTGGAATGGCTAATTAAGGGATTATCTATCTTTTAAAACAGTAAACATTTTCAAATAGACTGTCCCTTTAAATCATCTTCGGGTTTAGCCTAATTTGGTATCATACACTTTCGGGTTAGAGCTCAAGTGAAAGCAAGAGCAGGGTTTTGAATTGCGTGCCATAGAATTTTATGAATAGAGGGATTTAGCATGTCCGCAGTATCCAACCTCCACATATCCGCATGCCTGAGGCTTTTTCTTGAGCAATAACTTTCAACTTGTATTATGAGAACAAGAATAGGACCGCTATTGATTTAAACTTGAGCAGTTTTAGTGCTCAATAGCGCTAATGTTTTGCACTACACAAATTTGCATCTGCAAATGTATAAAAGGAGCACCTAGACTTTAACCTTTTTTATATTAATGGGAAACACCTATAGCTTTATAAAAAACGGTTCCCTAGCGAACCTAAAAGGGAAAATGTGCAGCTGCGAAAAATTCGGATCGATTCGGACCGATTCGAATTTCGTTTCGGATCGATTCGAATTCGGAAGAAATCGAATGAATTCTTTTCGGATTCATTCGGATTCTTTCGGATTCATAAAAAAATCGGTTTGATTCAGTTAGATTTGGTTCGAATCGATTCGGAATTTCGGAACTTCGGTTAGTGTTAAGTGGGATGTGCTGTGTATTACACTAGTATACTGTACAATACTAGTGTAATACACAGCCATTCGAACCCATCCGAATCTACCGAATAAATTCGGATCGATTCGGATTTATTCGGTAGATTCGGCACTACCGCAATTCAGAAATTCGAATCGATCTGAATCTCCGAATTCGACAAATTCGTCCGAATTTCGATTCGAACCGAATCGAATCGCACATGTCTAAAAATCAAATATGAGGTGTAAAGAGGCTAAGGTGACTATGACTGAATATAATTAAATATAAAGCGTCTATCCAAAGAGGCAAAGGTGACTATGATAGAAGATAATTAAATATAATTATAAAATAAAATTTCATTTATTACAAAGTGTAAAATGTAAAATGTTGGAGATTAAGTTTGTTATTACATAAAATCACATAAAAATACAATTAAAACATGGATCCATATGGCAGAAAAATAACATAAAATGACAGTGATAAAATCAACAGCTATGAATATAACAATGCTTGAAAAAAGCTATAAACTGCATATAGTAGAAGAGCAAGCCTCTAAGTGGCTGGAAGTATAGTGCTTAGCTAATGCAATGTGTTCAATATAGGTCCAGCACCTCTATTGTTCAAAACAGAGAGCAATACAAAATAAAAATGAGATAAATTAAATATGTGAGTGTTCCCTCGGGTGTTAGATACAAATATTCATAGAATCCACATCAGAACTATGTGAAAAATACACATGTAAAATATGTCCCAGACTGTTTACAAATGTGTCCAAAATAATTTGTGTCCAAATAATTATTAAGTGCAATGTCCAAAGACCAAGTGTAAAAAAATATATATATTGGTGAAAAAAATCAAAGATATGATTAAATCCGAAAAGATTGACTAAATCCGAAAAGATTGATTCATATTAAGAAAAATATGTCCCAAAATTGTGTACACAAAGAAAAAATACAAAAATATAAACCTTAAAGGGACATTAAACCTATATTTTTTCTTTCATGATTTAGAAAGAGCATTCAGTTTTAAACAACTTTCTAATTTACTTCTATTATCTAATTTGCTTCATTCTCTTGAGATTCTTTACTGAAAAGCACATCTAGATAGGCTCAGTAGCTGCTGATTGGTTGCTGCACATAGATGCCTCATGTGATTGGCTCTCCCATGTGCATTGCTCTTTTTTCAACAAAGGATATCTAAAAAATTAAGCAAATTAGATAACAGAAGTAAATTGGAAAGTTGTTTAAAATGGTATTCTCTCTCTGAATCATGAAAGAAAAAATGTGGGTTTAGTGTCCCTTTAAGGGCTGTGTATGGATATTAAACACTGAATAAAAGTAGTTCTACTCTCTGGAGTTTTTTTTTTTTTTTTTAGTTGTATAGTATAATTTATAGCAGGTGTGAACCAAAGGAAGGAATTTATATATAGATATTTGTTGACGAATAATACAAAAATTTAGAATCTGGAAGTAAAATTTAGGAGCCGTATCTCTTTGCTTTTTTGTTTTCAGTCTGATTTATTATTGTAAGAATTTCAACTAGACGGGTTTAAATGATCTTAAAGGGATATGAAACCCAATTTTGTTCTTTCATGATTCAGATAGAGCATGCAATTTTAAGCAACTTTCTAATTTACTCCTATTATAAACATTTCTTGTCTCTTAGTACATTCGCTTGGCTTACATTCCTGCTTTTAAAATAAAGATATCAAGAAAATGAAGAAAATTTATAATAGGAGTAAATTAGAAAGTTGCTTAAATTGCATGCTCTGTCTGAATCATGAAATATTCACTTTAATGATCTTACAACAGCAGTTATATTTACTTGTTGCTTTTTTACTTTGTATCCTATTAGGTTTATTTATATAAGCTAAATTTGTATATCAGTTGAGGCAACAAAAGAATACCCTTTGTGCTGCCTAAACAACGTATTATAATTGAGTCATAATCTAAAATGTGTTTAAGTGGTAACAAGATTCCAAATTATATATTAAACAAACCAAAATACACTGGCATTTACTGTAAAATAGAATATAATACATAGGATTCCAAGATGTAAAGAGAAATATACTAGAATAAAAGTAATGGTATTTTATTTTCAGAAAAAAACTACTATTCATAAAGCAAAACATTAACAGGAGTTCTCTTTTTGGTTGGTTTGAAAGTATGGTCCTCCAGAAAAATACATCTAGTTAGCCAGAACAAATTTGTCTTTTGTGATTGGCTAACTAGATATTTTCAGCTAGCTGCCAGTTGTACATTGATATCCCTTCAGCAAAGGATAACAATATAATGAAGCAAATTTGATAATAGAAGTAAAAAAGTTGTTTAAAATAGTATGTTCTATCCAAATCACGAAAGAAAATGTTTGGGTTTCCTTTGCCTTTAAAGGGATAGTAGACACCAGAATTTGTGTTGTTTAAAAAGGTAGATAATCCCTTTATTACTCATTCCCCAGTTTTGCATAACCAACACAGTTATAATAATATATTTTTTTCCTCTGTGATTACCTTGTGTCTATGCCTCTGCAAACTGCCGCTTTATTTCAGTTTTTTTGATAGACTTGCATTTTTAGCCAATCAGTGCTGACTCCTAGGAGCTTGGGGCGCGATCCGATATACGGCATAGTTTGCGGCGCAAGCGAGGGAACCCGCGTCGCCCGCAGTTTCAGCTCGCAACTCGAGCTATCCAATATACAGCGCCGTCAGATGCTAAACTGGCGTACGTCTGACAAAGTAGCGATGTCCAGAAATCTGCGTAAGCACAGATTTCTGGAGTCGCCAGTGACTTACGGCACTTTAGAAACTGCCAGCGCCTACAAAACCTGACTAAAGTCTAAATCTCCCGTAACTGTCTAACACGCCTCCATAACATAGCCCGACACGTCTAACCCTCTATCCGCTATCCCCCTCACTATCCTAACAATAAAAAAAATGTATTAACCCCTAAACCGCTGCTCCCGGACCCCGCCGCCACCTAATAAAGTTATTAACCCCTAAACCGCCGCTCCTGGATCGCGCCGCCAGCTATATTAAATCTATAACCCCCTAAAGTGAGCCCTAACACCGCCGCCATCTATGTTACCTACCCCCTAATGTGAGCTCCTACCCCGCTGCCAGCTATATTAAATCTATAACCCCCTAAAGTGAGCCCTAACACCGCCGCCATCTATGTTACCTACCCCCTAATGTGAGCTCCTACCCCGCCGCCAGCTATATTAAACTATATTAACCAGTATCTAATCCCCCTACCCTCTGCCAGCTATAGTATCTATATTAACCCCTAATCTAATCCCCCTAAAATAATTATCTCTATTACCAGCCCTTAAAAGGGCCTTTTGTGGGGCTTTGCCCCAAAGTAAACAGCTCTTTTGCCCTATAACCTGCCCTCCCTACACCGCCGCCACCTATATTATTAGTATTAACCCCTAATGTAAGGCCCTTACACCGCCGCCATCTATATTAAAATTATTAACCCCTAATTTAATCTACCTACCCCGCCGCCAGCTATATTATCTATATTAACCCTAAGTATATTATAGTTAATATAGTTATTACATTATATATATTAACTATATTAACCCTAATTATATTAGGGTTAATATAGTTAATATAGTTACTATAGTATTTATATTAACTATATTAACTCTATCTAACCCTAACACCCCTAACTAAATTCTTATTAAATAAATCTAATTCATATTATAAACTAAAATATTCCTATTTAAATCTAAATACTTACCTATAAAATAAACCCTAAGATAGCTACAATATAATTAATAATTACATTGTAGCTATGTTAGGGTTTATATTTATTTTACAGGTAAATTGTTAATTATTTTAACTAGGTATAATAGCTATTAAATAGTTATTAACTATTTAATAGCTACCTAGTTAAAATAATTACCAATCAGCCAATCGGATTGAACTTGAATCTGATTGGCTGATTCAATCAGCCAATCAGATTTTTCTACCTTAATTCCGATTGGCTGATAGAATCAGCCAATCGGAATTCGACGGACGCCATCTTGGATGACGTCATTTAAAGGTACCTCATTCGTCGTTAGTCCGTCAGTCTGGATGGATGCTCCGCGTCGGAGGAGCGAAGAAAGAAGATTGAAAATTCCGGTTGCTTGAAGACATCGCCGGGATGGATGAAGACCTCACCGCCGCTTGGATGAAGACATCACCGGGATGAAGACTTCTTCTTTGCCGCTTGGATGAAGACATCGCCCGGATCGGATGAGGAGTTCGGCCCGGCTGGGTGAAGACAAGGTAGGGAGATCTTCAGGGTGTAGTGTTAGGGTTTTTTAAGGGGGGTTTGGGTGGGTTTAGAATAGGGGTATGTGGGTGGTGGGTTGTAATGTTGGGGGGGTGTTGTGTTCTTTTTTTTTACAGGCAAAAGAGCTGTTATCTTTTTTTTTTTTTGTAATTTAGTGTTTGTTTTTGTAATTTAGTTTAGTTTATTTAATTGTATTTTTATATAGATATTTGTAGTTTATTTCATTTATTGATAGTGTAGGTGTATTTGTAACTTAGGTTAGGATTTATTTTACAGGTAATTGGGTAATTATTTTAACTAGGTAGCTATTAAATAGTTAATAACTATTTAATAGCTATTATACCTAGTTAAAATAATTAACAATTTACCTGTAAAATAAATATAAACCCTAACATAGCTACAATGTAATTATTAATTATATTGTAGCTATCTTAGGGTTTATTTTATAGGTAAGTATTTAGATTTAAATAGGAATATTTTAGTTTATAATATGAATTAGATTTATTTAATAAGAATTTAGTTAGGGGTGTTAGGGTTAGATAGAGTTAATATAGTTAATATAAATACTATAGTAACTATATTAACTATATTAACCCTAATATAATTAGGGTTAATATAGTTAATATATATAATGTAATAACTATATTAACTATAATATACTTAGGGTTAATATAGATAATATAGCTGGCGGCGGGGTAGGTAGATTATATTAGGGGTTAATAATTTTAATATAGATGGCGGCGGTGTAAGGGGCTTACATTAGGGGTTAATACTATTAATATAGGTGGCGGCGGTATAGGGAGGTCAGGTTATAGGGCAAAAGAGCTGCTTACTTTGGGGCAAAGCCCCGCAAAAGGCCCTTTTAATGGCTGGTAATAGAGCGTATTACTTTAGGGGGATTAGATATTAATATAGCTGGCGGCGGTATAGGGGGATTAGATTAGGGGTTAATAATTTTTATATAGGTGGCGGCGGTGTAAGGGGTCAGATTAGGGGATAGATAAGGTAGATGGCGGCGGTTTTAGGGGTTCACATTAGGGGATAGATTAGTTAGATGGTGGTGGTTTTAGGGGCTCACAGTAGGGGGTTAGTTTATGTAGATGGCGGCGGGGTCCGGGAGCGGCGGTTTAGGGGTTAATAACTTTATTAGGGATTGCGGCGGGGGATCGCGGTTGACAGGTAGATAGACATTGCGCATGCGTTAGGTGTTAGGTTTTATTTAGCAGGTAGTTTAGGGAGTTACGGGGCTCCAATAGTCAGCGTAAGGCTTCTTACGGCTGCTTTTTGTGGCGAGGTGAAAATGGAGTAAGATTTCTCCATTTTCGCCACGTAAGTCCTTACGCTGTATATTAGATACCAAACTGCGCTGGTTTGGTATACCTACCTATGGCCCAAAAAACTATGGGCGACGGCAGAAATATACGCGTGTAACTTCTAAGTTACGCCGTATATAGGATACCAAACCAGCGCAAATATTGGCGTCGCCGGCTTTTGCGGGCGACGATTTTTATCGGATCGGGCCCCTGATGTGCCTGAGCTCAATGTTATCTATATGAAACACATGAACTAACGCTCTCAAGTGGAGAAAAACTGTCAAAATACTGTCAGATTAGAGGCGGCCTACAAGTTAAAAAAAATTAGCATATGAACCTCCTAGGTTTAGGTTTCAACTAAGAATACCAAGAGAACAAAGCAAGATTGGTATTAAAAGTAAATTGGAAAGTTGTTTAAAATTACGTGTCCTGTTTAAATCAGCAAAGTGTTTTTTTTTCTTGACTGTCACTTTAAATACTGCTGGTGATCTGGGTAAGAGCAGGTTGTAATGAAATGATTCTTCAGTGGTAGGACATGATAGTTTGCTAAATACATTTGACCATTATAAACAATGTAGCTTTGAGCAAGAACAATATCATGCAACTTCCAACAAAAAGACTGCTTAGCATTCTAACGTTGTGAATGATAAATTCAATTTACAGGCATTATATTTTGACTGAATTAATTCCTAAGATATTTAAAGGACCACTAAATACAATAGTATTGCATAAATAACACATGGATAAGAGAAAGACAGCGTAATAACACTTTTTATGAATTTCAAACAAGCAGTAGATTATGCCCTCCCCCTGTACCACATGACAGCCATTAGCTCATCACAGACTAGTATATGTATAACCTGTACATTTGTGCACATGCTCAGTAGGAACTGGTGCCTCAGAAAGTGTGTATATAAAAAGAATGTGCAAAATTTGATTAAAAAAAAAAAACTAAATTGGAAAAATCTCCTAAAACTGCATGTTCTATTTGAATTGTGAAAGATACATTTTTCCCTGATTCCAATACAGGTACAAATCCCTAAATCTGGAATTCCAAAATCCAAACTGATTTTGAAATCCAAACTTTTTTTGTTTTTAGTTTGCATGTATAAGCTGCATTATGACTTTTACATATTGCCTAAATGACTTAAAGGGAGATGACATTTTTTTCTTTCATGATTCAGCTATAGAATAACGTTTTAAACAACTTTCTAATTTACTTCTATTATCTAATTTGTTTCATACTCTTCTTATCATTTGTTGAAGGAGCAGCAATGCACTAATAGTTTCTAATCGAACACATGGTTGAGCCAATGACAATAGGTATATACGTGCAGCCACCAATCATCATCTAAAACCTAGGTTCTTTGCTGCTCCTGAGCTTGCCTATATAAACCTTTCAGCAAAGGATATCAAGAGAAGGAAGCAAATGAAATAAAAAAAAAATTGGAAAGTTGTTTCAAAGTTTTTTCAAATTGTATTCTCTGTCTAAATCATGAATGTCTAATTATGACTTTACTGGCCCTTTAGGATACTGTTGTTTACACTTAGTTCCATCCCTTCTCCAAACTATCCTGAAATCCAAACCTATACCAGTCCCAAGCAGTTTCTGTCTGTATTTATACAGTATGAGAAGAGGAAAAAATATGGTGACAGCTTTAATGATAAAGATAATAACTACAAAAAATGCGGATCAATACATATTGGTAATCTATGTAAATTCATCAAGGTGCCTTGTTACATGGAATATTTTACTTTAACAAAGCATGCTATGATCCTGACAGCCTTAAAGGACAGTAAATCCCTTAAGGACACAGCTTCAGTTTGCTCAATGGTTCCATGACAGAATAATTCTCTCTTTGGTGATTAAGTGGTTAAACACCTCTATGTAAAAAAAAATAAAAGCTTGTTCTATGATTTTTGGTTTGTCTAGGGAATGTGAGGCAAAGCACATTTTTTACACAAAAGCAGTAGGCATTTAATGTCCCTTAAATGTTAAAAACTGTCAAATAAAAAGTGACTCACATTTGTTTATAAGGTAATGTACTATCTTATAAGTTAGCCATTCTTAGTACAATAGGGGAGTTTAATTGTAATTAGAATTACATAAAAGGGATATAGTACAAAGTCACAACATGATTTTGTGAAATGCTTTGCAGTATATGTGCTTTAGAAAAGCTGCCTATTCTTTTTAAAAGGGACAGTCTACTTGAGAGTTTTTATTGTTTAAAAAGATAGATGATCCCTTTATAACCCATTTCCCAGTTTTGCATAACCAACACTGTTATATTAATATACTTTTTACCTCTGTAATTACCTTGTATCTAAGCCTCTATGGCATCTATGTGCAGCCACCAATCATCAGAATATGAACCTATCTAGATTTGCTTTTCAACAAAGGATATCAAGAGAATTAAGCAAATTAGACAATATAAAAAAATTGTAAAGTTGTTTAAAATGCCACGTTCTTTCTAAATCATGAAAAAAAAAAATTGGGTTGCATGACCCTTTAAATTTAAAATTCAGAAAGCATAAAAAAATACCAATCATTTAATGTTTTCTAATTGTTTTCTGTACACAATGCATCTCTGTTAACATATTTACTTATGTATATTTTGTGTTTTCTTCATTAGCTTCCCATATTGGCATCATCAGTAGTGAGTCTTTATTTTCTGGAGCTGACAGACGTCTTCAAGCCGGTTCATTCAGGATTTAACTGCTATGACAGAAGTTTAAGTATGCCCTATATTGAGCCCACACAGGAGTCTATCCCATTCCTGATGCTACTTTGTTTATCATTTGCAGGACCAGCTGCAACTGTGAGTGTCTAATCTATCTTTTTATATGTAAAACACTGATATTTATGGATTTAATGGCTTACATCATTTGTGGCTTGGTGTCAGGGACTATGGTGGTCTTTGGAGGCCCACCACCCTTCTGTGGGTGGAACTGTGTTGGGAGGGATGGGATCATGGGTAGTTAGTGGGTGGGATTGTGGGTGGGTGTGTTTGGTTGGTCAGTGGGTGTGTCTGGGTGGTCAGTGGGTGTGTTTGGTTGGTCAGTGGGTGTGTCTGGGTGGTCAGTGGGTGTGTCTGGATGGTCAGTGGGTGTGTCTGGACAGTTTAAGGGCAAATGACTGTCTCAGAAGAACTGCGAGACATAGCTCAGAATCAGGGACTGTCTCTCTCAAATAGGGATAGTTGCGAGGTCTGTTAAATGAGGTGTTTCAAGACCAAGTATATGATACACTTATTAACAATAAAATGTCTTTGGTATTGTAAGTTTATTGACAGCAGCTCAGCATTGTGGTATTTTTTTCAATCAGATTAATCAGGGAAACATTAAGCTCAGTGTTTTGTTTAATTTGAAGGAACAGTAAAGGCTAAACTAAACTTCTATAATTTAAATAGAGCAGGCAATCAATTTATTTATATTTTTAAATCTGCTTAGTTCTCTTAGTATCCTTTGTTGAAGTAGGCTCAGGAGCAGCAATGCACTCCTGGAAGCTATTTACTAGCTAAACCTATATGCATCTTGTCGTTTGATCTCCTGATGAGCCTTTTGTAATTTGATTACCAGCTAGCTTCCAGTAGTTCTCCTGAGCCTACTCTTCAACAAAGTGCACCAAATGAACAAAGCAAATTTATTATTCAAAGTAAATTGGAACGATTAAAATTACACTTTATTTGAATCATTAAAGTTTTATTTGGACTTTAATGTTTCTTTAAAACATGGCATTTTAAAATGTATTCTGCACTCTTGTTTGTTAAAGGGACAGTAAAGTCAAAACCAAACTTTCATTATTCAGATAGGGTATGTAATTTTAAACAACTTTATAATTTACTTTTATTATCAAATTTGCTTTGTTCTTCTGGTATTCTTTGTTTAAAGCTAAACCTAGGTAGGCTCTTATGCTAATTTCAAAGCTCTTGAAGGCCATCTCTTCTCTCAAGGGATTTTGACAGTTTTTTTAAAGCTAGAGGGCATTAGTTTATGTATGCCATAAAGACAACATTGCGCTCACACTCGTGGATTTACCTAGGAGTCAACACTGATTGGCTAAAATGGAAGTCTGTCAAAAGAACTAAGGAGGCAGTCTGCAGAGGATTAGATACAAGTTAATCAGAGAGGTAAAAAGCCTATTAATATCACCGTGCTGGCTATGCAAAACTGAGGAATGTGTAACAAAAGGGATTATTTATCTTTCTAAAAAATAAAAATTCTGGAGTAGACTGTCCCTTTAAGAACAAATATGCTCCTTTGCTGAATAAACCAACTGTTTCTTTAAAGATATAAATATGCACTTACACCTATAGAGCTGCAGAGGCCATCCCTATTTGCTAGTGAACAATGAATACCTAGGTTTGGAATAATACATTTCTGGTTAGTTTTTACCACCTGGTATGTGATCATTTTCATGTAACTATATACAACAATATATTCTATAACATATTTAATAATTACTGTTCTTTTATATGTTTGATACACTCATCTTGCTTGTTCTATAATCAATCTGGGACAGCATCTACAGATTTCAGTGACACACCATGTGTTTTACATATAGAGCTAATTTAGATGTTGTTTCTTACATTCTGTACATAGCGACACTCTGGCAAAATGTAGCCACCAAACAGCAAGCGCTACCCAGGTGCTGAACCAAAGATGGGCCGGTTCGTGAGACAAAGAAAAATTGATAATAGGCGTATAATAGAAAGTGGCTTAGACTTGCATGCTCTGTCTGAATCATAACAGAAAAAATCTGAGTTCCGTATCTCTTTAAACTACCATTATTACCAAGTCCATGGTAAAATGCATCATCCAGAGAAGGGTTAGCATGGCAGACTTCATTCAAGCGCGACCATTAATTACAATGGATATCATGACTGTGCAATTTTGGAAGTTACTGAACACAATATTTTAATCAATAATCAGTAAGTGCCGGCACATTTTTTGAGTACTGACACATATACACACACATATATATATATATATATATATATATATATATATATATATATATATATATACACACATACACACACTTGTGAGCCCTTCCCACTCAAATACCTTGAAACATGCAATATAATTTTATTCATCTTTAATGTGTATTTTAAATATAAAATATTTTAAATTCCAATGTTCTTCACATAGAATTTTTTTTTTATTTTAAAATAAAACTGTATTATATACACATAAATATATATATATATATATATATATATATATATATATATATATTTATAGATATATACCTGCACTACTCTAAATTTAAAGTCACCTTTTAGCCAACGGTATAGGAATACCTATTTACAACCGTTCGCTTGTGCACGGAGAGTCAAAAATATTTATTATGCAAAGAGAAAAAGAGAAAAATAGTGACTCTTAGCCCAGCACAAAGGTATTTTGACAATAATAATTTGACAAGAAAGAAGGAACACTCTGTAAACCGGGTTGCTGACAAAATGTTTGTTTATGTTACTCAAAAATATGTTATATTTTATATGATAAATGGCAACAATAATCAAACCAGCAATGAGTCCCAGTTATTTGTATAGGATTATAAAATTAGCAAAATCCTATAGAAAATACCCCTAGAGGCCTCAATACAGGGAGTGCAGAATTATTAGGCAAATGAGTATTTTGACCACATCATCCTCTTTATGCATGTTGTCTTACTCCAAGCTGTATAGGCTCGAAAGCCTACTACCAATTAAGCATAATAGGTGATGTGCATCTCTGTAATGAGAAGGGGTGTGGTCTAATGACATCAACACCCTATATCAGGTGTGCATAATTATTAGGCAACTTCCTTTCCTTTGGCAAAATGGGTCAAAAGAAGGACTTGACAGGCTCAGAAAAGTCAAAAATAGTGAGATATCTTGCAGAGGGTTGCAGCACTCTTAAAATTGCAAAGCTTCTGAAGCGTGATCATCGAACAATCAAGCGTTTCATTCAAAATAGTCAACAGGGTCGCAAGAAGCGTGTGGAAAAACCAAGGCGCAAAATAACTGCCCATGAACTGAGAAAAGTCAAGCGTGCAGCTGCCAAGATGCCACTTGCCACCAGTTTGGCCATATTTCAGAGCTGCAACATCACTGGAGTGCCCAAAAGCACAAGGTGTGCAATACTCAGAGACATGGCCAAGGTAAGAAAGGCTGAAAGACGACCACCACTGAACAAGACACACAAGCTGAAACGTCAAGACTGGGCCAAGAAATATCTCAAGACTGATTTTTCTAAGGTTTTATGGACTGATGAAATGAGAGTGAGTCTTGATGGGCCAGATGGATGGGCCCGTGGCTGGATTGGTAAAGGGCAGAGAGCTCCAGTCCGACTCAGACGCCAGCAAGGTGGAGGTGGAGTACTGGTTTGGGCTGGTATCATCAAAGATGAGCTTGTGGGGCCTTTTCGGGTTGAGGATGGAGTCAAGCTCAACTCCCAGTCCTACTGCCAGTTTCTGGAAGACACCTTCTTCAAGCAGTGGTACAGGAAGAAGTCTGCATCCTTCAAGAAAAACATGATTTTCATGCAGGACAATGCTCCATCACACGCGTCCAAGTACTCCACAGCGTGGCTGGCAAGAAAGGGTATAAAAGAAGAAAATCTAATGACATGGCCTCCTTGTTCACCTGATCTGAACCCCATTGAGAACCTGTGGTCCATCATCAAATGTGAGATTTACAAGGAGGGAAAACAGTACACCTCTCTGAACAGTGTCTGGGAGGCTGTGGTTGCTGCTGCACGCAATGTTGATGGTGAACAGATCAAAACACTGACAGAATCCATGGATGGCAGGCTTTTGAGTGTCCTTGCAAAGAAAGGTGGCTATATTGGTCACTGATTTGTTTTTGTTTTGTTTTTGAATGTCAGAAATGTATATTTGTGAATGTTGAGATGTTATATTGGGTTCACTGGTAAAAATAAATAATTGAAATGGGTATATATTTGTTTTTTGTTAAGTTGCCTAATAATTATGCACAGTAATAGTCACCTGCACACACAGATATCCCCCTAAAATAGCTATAACTAAAAACAAACTAAAAACTACTTCCAAAACTATTCAGCTTTGAAATTAATGAGTTTTTTGGGTTCATTGAGAACATGGTTGTTGTTCAATAATAAAATTAAAAAATACAAACTTGCCTAATAATTCTGCACTCCCTGTAGTAGGGTCACAATGTCCATTCCTTTCAAGGATAATTGCAGAGAGTATACTTTATACCGTATTGTGTCGGCCATTATACAGCCTAATAGTAGGAACAATTCACATTGACCATGTTTAAACAGAGCATAAACTTGGGATTGGAACCTGTGAGATTATGGATTCAACTTGGTTAATACCGCTGTAATAGACAGCAAATATTGCACCTCAATATGAAATTACACTCTTGGAAAATTTGCTTAGGGTTAATTACGGTCCGTGATACAAACAAACGAACCTCCCTTGTGTGCAGTTCGTTCAGCTACTGTTAGCACTTCTCAATTTAGGGCTGATTACGGTCCGTGATTCAAACGAACCTCCCTGGTGTGCAATACATTCAGCTGCTTCTAGTATTTGTCAGTTCAAGCGGTGCTTATCCCAAAACATTTCCATATATTTACCAACTCTGTGTTCCAATATCCAAAGGCACTTAGTGGCTAAGCAAGTTTTCCAAGAGTGTCATTTCATACTGAGTAGCAATATATGATGTCTATTACAGTGGTGTTAACCAAGTTGAATCCATAATCTCACAGGTTCCAATCCCAAATTTATGCTCTGTTTAAACATGGTCATTGTGAACTGTTCCTACTATTAGGCTGTATAATGACCGACACAATACGGGTATAAAGTATACTCTCTGCAATTATCCTTGAAAGGAATGGACATTGTGACCCTACTATTGAGGCCTCTATGGGTATTTTCTATAGGATTTTGCTAATTTTATAATCCTATGCAAATAACTGGGACTCATTGCTGGTTTGATTATTGTTGCCATTTATCATATAAAGTGTAACATATTTTAGAGTAATATAAAGAAACATTTTGTCAGCAACCCGGTTTACTGACTGTTCCTTCTTGCTTGTCAAATAATTATTGTCAAAATACCTTTGTGCTGGGCTAAGAGTCCCTACTTTTCTCTTTTTCTCTTTGCATAATAAATATTTTTGACTCTCCGTGCACAAGCGAACAGTTGTAAATAGGTATTCCTATACCGTTGGCTAAAAGGTGACTTTAAATTTAGAGTAGTTCTGGTATATATCTATAAATTCATTTTCTGACCTTTAAGTGGTCTTTCCTTTACCGAGCACACCCTTTCATATTTAGGAATGAAGGCACACTGGTGAACTTTGAGGTTTGCTGAAAGAGTGTTTCAACAAAAAGCTTTTATTTAAATTATCCACATGGCTGAACTTAATGAAAATGAATGGGCTTTTGAAACATTTACTATACCAACACAAGTAGGAAATATAAACACTGAAACCACAGACAACACTAGCATATACAAAACTTTTAAAGAATATAAAAATAAATTATTTAAAGAACAAAGATTAAAATGGGAAATTTCAAGTCTAAATAAATATTTAGAATCAAAAATGTTACCAAGAGGATTGAGGATAAAAAAAGACCTGGTTCTAATTTAAATGATCCACTCCTAGAAAATGTTCAAATAAAATGGGATGAATATGCTAGTGAATGTTCAGAAAAATGGATGAGATTAATGGTAGAGGAAAATAAATTAAGATTAACTCAAATACAGAATGATCTTAAAGTATCAAAAGGATAATATAGATAAGTGGAAGGATAATGAGGAATATGAATACAATTAGGAATAGTAAAAATGGAGATAAGGAAAGTACAAGACTCAATCAAATTCAGAAAAAAGCAAAAATTTCAGAGAGACTGGGCAGACTATAATGAAAATAAAATATATGACTATTCCTTCACAAGTAGTTCAGAAGCAGACAATTCAAGTAGTAATGAACAACAAAAAACAAAACAAACATACCTGTATAGAGACAAACAAAAAGGTTTTTTAGATCCCAAATCAATCACAAAAGGAGAAGGGGGGAGGAAACATCGGAAACCAGAGAGGGAGGAAATGCTATCAAACCAGATATCAACAAAAAGAGAAAAAGAACAAACAAATGTAGTAAACCTATCCTCTAAAGAATTAAGCACAGCACATATTGAAACATTAAGTAAGGGCTTAACTTTCTCCCCAACAGCCAAATGTGACAAATTTACTTTAGTAAAAGACTTGAATTTGTTTTCTAGAAAAGTTATTTTGAAAAATACAACATTTAAATTATAATAAAATTCAAGCATTGAATATACATGATAAACAATCATTACGTAGTCTAGAATCTCTTGAAAAAGAGAATAATCCTGTTGAGAATTCACAAGATACCAGGGATGATGAAAACATGAAAATAGGCTTTAGTGACTTAATGCCGAAATCAAAATATATGCCTGCATTTTCCTCATCACCCATGGTACACAATTTTTTAAAAATGATTGAAAAGGATATCAACCATTTGGATATAAATACAGGTTTTATAGACAGTTTAAATTTGGAACAAAGAAAAGCTGTAAAAGATTTAATAGATGATTCAACCATAACAATTAAGCCATTGGACAAGGGATGCAACGTGGTAGTTTTAAAGACTACTGATTATGTAGAGGAATGTACTAGACAGTTAAAAGATAAGAAACAGTACAGACTAATAAAATCTGATCCCACAGAAAAATATAATGATCTACTACATATAATACTCTCCAAAGCCATGGAAGATAATATAATAAATAAAAAGGAGTTTGATTATTTAAAGGTAGAATTTCCAATTACACCTACATTTTACACAATCCCTAAATTACATAAAGGTAAAATTACACTACCCGGTAGACCAATAATCTGCAGAATAGGTTCACTAACTGAAAAGATTTCAGAATATGTAGATTTTTGCCTCAGACCATTTCTTTTTAACTTACCATCATACACAAAGGATACCATAGATGTATTAAAGAATTTAGATGATATTCCTGTGAACCAAGACACACTTCTAGTTGCAATTGATGTGGAGTCATTATACTCATCAATTCCACATAAATTAGGAGTCGAGGCTTGTAAATATTTTCTAAAAAAAGAGAGGTAGACTATATGACAGGCACACTGATTTTGTAGTGGAATTATTAATGTTTATTTTAGAACATAACTTTTTTATATTCAATGGGAAGTATTACGAGCAAGTATTGGGAACAGCTATAGGGACATGTTGCACCCCCACTTATGCATGTCTGTATCTGGGAAAGTGGGAACAGGACTGTGTCCTAGATAGTGAATTCAATAGAGAAAATTGTATTAGCCTTTGGCTAAGATTTATAGATGATGTATTTCTAATTTGGGAAGATTCAAAAGAAAAATTATTAAAATTCATGGAAAACCTAAATATCAACAATTGGAATTTAAAATTTACATTTTCCCAGAGTACAGCCAGCATTAATTTATTGGATTTGAACATAAGAACAGAGAACAAGATAGAAACATTCACATATAGGAAACTGATAGCAGGAAATACTTTGCTGTTATAAAACAGTCATCATCCTCAGAACCTAATTAATAATATTCCGTATGGCCAATATTTACGTTTAAAAAGAAACTGTTCAGATGAAAACAAATTATTTTAAACTGGAAGTCAGTGAATTAAAGGAGAGGCTTAAAGAGAGAGGTTACCCCAATAATGTTCTAAAAAGAGCCTGTAATAGATCCAAAGGAAAAAATAGAAATGAACTGTTATATGGCAGCAAAGAAAATGAAAATACAAATACTTTATAACTACTTACCATAATAAATGGAAAGAAATTAGGCAAATTTCACAAAAACATTGGCATATTCTCCAAGCAGAACCACTGATAGCAGAAATAGTAGGCACAGGGCCCTCTTTAACTCCAAGGAAGGCGAGAAATCTCAAAGATAATCTGGTAAGGAGTCATTTTAACTCCAAATCAAAATCAACCTTGCTGGATTAATGCAGAGGAAGTCATCGTTCAGTATGCCAAAATATGGCAACTGACAATTTTATTGAAAAATATGGAACTAAGAATAAAATTAAAGGCCATATATCATGTGGCAGCGAAGGTATAGTTTATTTGTTATTTTGCAACTGCCCAATGTACTACATAGGGAAAACCTATAGGGAGCTTAGGGAGCGCATAAAAGAACATAAAAGAGACATCAAAAATAACAATATAAAATATAGTGCAATAGCAAGACATTTTTTAGAGTTCCATAATAGCAATAAGACATTACTGCGATTTAGAGGCCTAGAAGCTATCAATATGCAAGGCAGGGGTAGAAATCTGGATCAGAAATAACTTCAAGTAGAATGTAAATGGATCTTCAATCTAAAAGCGTTAAAAACCCTAGGTCTGAATGAGGAGATTAATTTTGCCCCTTTTTTGTAAATTATAAATCATAAAATGGGAGAAATTGAGAATAATATTAGAAGCCTGATGTATGTCTAGACTAATAAGTATACCTAAATAAATTTATTAATAAGTATCCCCCCAAACAATTTTTTATTAAAATGATACAAAAGAATCTGCAATAATACTCATACCATTTCCAATATGTTGTCTCTATCTACAAATATAAAAACAATTACAAGCACATTGTAGCAATAGAATCTAGGAACTATTTGTATAATATTTTCTGTGGCACTATATCATCACATTATTATCACTTATAGTTAAATTATTAAAACATACAATCAAAATATTTGTGAATACATAATTCTTAACTTAAGTTGTAATGTTTAATGTAACCCATTCAATTGCCGTAAGTGGATAAATATAAAGTGTAAAGGTAATAAAGATACATGGTAACATAGGTAACTATTGTACTGACACAATTTCAACCTGGGATCAAAGTAAAGAAAAAAAGAGGAGTTTTTAGGCAGATTTTAAATCACATGGATTCTGCAACCAATTACAACTAAATTTGGGATTGGAACCTGTAAGATTATGGATTCAACTTGGTTAACACTGCTGTAATAGACATCATATATTGCTACTCAGTATGAAATGACACTCTTGGAAAATTTGCTTAGCCACTAAGTGCGTTTGGATGTTGGAACACGGAGTTGGTAAATATATGGAAATGTTTTGGGATAAGCACCGCTTCAACTGACAAATGCTAGCAGCAGCTGAATGTATTGCACACCAGGAAGGTTCGTTTGAATCACGGACCGTAATCAGCCCTAAATTGAGAAGTGCTAACAGTAGCTGAACAAACTGCACACAAGGGAGGTTTGTTTGTTTGTATCATTGACCATAATTAACCCTAAGCAAATTTTCCAAGAGTGTCATTTCATACTGAGTAGCAATATTTTCTGTCTATTACAGCGGTGTTAACCAAGTTGAATCCATAATCTCACAGGTTCCAATCCCAAATGTATGCTCTGTTTAAACATGGTCAATGTGAACTGTTCCTACTATTAGGCTGTATAATGGCCAACACAATATGGGTATAAAGTATACTCTCTGCAATTATCCTTGAAAGAAATGGACATTGTGACCCTACTATTGAGGCCTCTATGGGTATTTTCTATAGGATTTTGCTAATTTTATAATCCTATACAAATAACTGGGACTCATTGCTGGTTTGATTATTGTTGCCATTTATTATATAAATTGTAACTTATATTTTTGAGTAATATAAAGAAACATTTTGTCAGCAACCCGTTTTACCGAGTGTTCCTTCTTTCTTGTCAAATTATTATTGTCAAAATACCTTTGTGCAGGGCTAAGAGTCACTATTTTTCTCTTTTTCTCTTTGCATATATATTTGTTTTGTATTTTTTTTAAAATAATTATATATATAGAAACAATTTTTTTAAAATAAAAGAACATTGTCTTCTATGTGAAGAACATTGGAATTTAAATTATTCCTAACTCATTTTGACTTTAGCACAGTTTGTCTAAAACAATGTAGTCTATGGGGAGAAGCTAACATGGTTGCGAAGTCCTAAAGTTAGCTCGACTCATTTTTTTCGCTCAGGCGCTAACCTTTTACTTTCATCCTGTAATACCAAAGCTAATGCAGTCTTGATACATTTTTACTTTGAGCGCAAATAACGCAAAAGTAAAAAAGTTACTTAGCATTCCACTTGTAATCTGGCCCATTATACGGCATCACCAATCTCTGATTAACTAAAATATTAGCTCAAACCAAGAAGTATGAATTTAGAATGCACCACAAAATAAACATTTTATAGTATCACCAATATTTTATTCTTCTCTAAAATGTCCATATTTCTGTGAACCTATTTTCAATGAAACAATGTACAATAAAACTGTAATGCTCGTGGGATATTCCACTATCAGACCAAACTCGGCCAGTAGTCTTCTTATCCCGCCGTCAAGCCGGAATGATAGGGAATATCCCAGAGCATAGAAAGTTTGCAAGATGAGGTAAGAGGCACTCACCACAGGCAGGATAGAATTTGGCGGCAAGAGGCAGGGTGTCAGAGAAAGGCATTTCAGGGGTAAACCACTAGAAAGGTCAGGCAGACAGGGTTAGGCAACAGTAAGGCAGTTCAAAGGTAAACCACTAGAATGGTCAGGCAGGGTTTGGCAATGGTAAAGCAATCCAAAAGGTAAACCACTAGAATGGTCAGGCAGGTAGGTTTTGGCAACAGAGAGGCAATCCAGAGCAATAGGGGTTAATCAGGCAGAGTAGTCAGACAGGCAGGGTTCATCAACAATAAGGCAATCCAGAGCAATAGGGGTTAATCAAGCAGAGTAGTCAGACGGGCAGGGTTCATCAACAGTAAGGCAATCCGGAGCAATAAGGGTTAATCATGCAGAGTAGACAATGAGCAGGGAAAGAAGATGCCGCGCCCCTAACAACAACTAGAGCAGCGCAGTGTGACATAGCCCCCTTGTCAAGGGTTCCCTCCGGGAACCAGAATCAGCTTCAAAGGATGAGCAACATGGAATCTGGAGATTAAAGATGGAGCATATACGTCACGGGCAGGAACCCAGGAACGATCTGCCACAGAATAACCCTTCCAATGTACAAGATACTACAGTTGTCTGCATCTGTATCTGGAGTCCAGGATCTTAGCAACCTCATATTCAGGGTTGCCATGGACCAGGAGCGGAGGAGGAGGAGCTTTGAGTCGGCTATATCTATTCTTGATGTAAGGCTTAAGTAGAGTGGCGTGGCGTGACAAAAACAGTGTCACTTGACAGTTTATTAATGACAATATCTACTGCGGATGAGTTACACATATTTGCTCTTCACACTTTGCATATTAATTTATTATAATAACAAACCTAACAGGATAAGCATTTATTATAGAAAACATTATCATGCTATAACTGCACTATCTAATCCTGATTGAAAGGTATTAATGCTACTGATGCTGCTTCCCATAATACCTTTTTATCAAAATATTAGCAAAGTTATCACAGTTCAAATTATATGTATAGAAGATAATTGAAATAAGAATAACATTCTTTAGTTCAAACAGATTTTACATGAAAGCAGGGTTGGCTTTACTGTTTATTAGTTTTTTTTCTTTTTTAACATAATATGTCAGCCACTAGAGGGAGCTCTGATTAGCAACATGATGATAGAGTGCAACTGCAGCAGGAACTGAATGGGATATGGGTTGAATAAATGGTAGAAATATAGAGAAGAAAACAAGGAAGATAAAGGAGTATAATAATAATTTGGACAAAGTATCATAAAGGATGGTTTAAGATTAAAATGACAACAATAAATAAAATTGGTACAAAATGAAAAAAGAAAGAGAGATGGGGACTAGAGAAGAAAGAAAATGTGATAAAGTTGGAACAACCCTAAAGACAGTATATGGATGGGAAACAGTGGCAGTGAAAGAATATTTATGAGTGAAATAAAGGGAAAAAAGGAGCTGAGGGGAAAAGGAAAAAATGGAGGAAAGGATGCAAGAGGAAGGATGCAGGGGAAGAAGGAAAAATAGTGGAAAAATATGGAAACAGGGAAAGAACATAAGAGACAAAGGCACAGTGAGACAAAAATACAGCTAGGGATAATATGTGAAACCTGAGTGAAAGTTTATAAAAAGGGAAATTGGAAAGGGGAAAGTGATCCAAAATGGAAATATAATAATGCTCAACTAGAGACTGAGAAAGAAAGGGTCCGAAATAATGAGATAAATAGGGGGAGAGGAAAAGTAAGGAATGGCAAGTAAATGTGACAATATAGAGAGGAAGAGAGAGAAAAAAAACATGTATAAAGTTTGGTGCTGAGTTATGTAAAGGGGAAGCAAAATAATTGTGAAGTAGAAAAAAACAACAACACAGAATTAGAGAAAGATGGGAATTAAAGTGTAGAGGAGAAGAGAAGAGATGGAAGGCAGAAGAATCAAAACAAGTAACTAAATATATTTGGCAGACTAATCCACCTTTCTCTATCTACTGCACCTCTCTGTGAGTCCCTTCACTGGCTTCTCATTCACAGCAGAATTACATTCAAAATGCTCACCCTCACCTACAAAGCCCTTACCAACGCTGCCCCACCTGTCCTCACTAATCAACAAATACACTCCAGTTTGCGCCCTTAAAGGGACATTAAACACTTTGAGATGGTAATATAAAATGATAAATTGTATATAATAAAACAACTCTGCAATATACTTTCATTATTTATTTTGTCCTCTTTGCCTGTAATTCCATTCTGAAATTGTGAGCTTTTCAGTTCCTGTTAGAAATGGAAGTGCAGAACACTGTTAAATCCAGCACAACCATTGGCTGACCTATTTATAACTGACCCTAATTGGCCACAGCAGAGAATGTAACACAAGTTACAACATGGCAGCTCCCAGTGTTTTATAGACACTAAAACTTTACACTTATTTTGTCACTTTTTAAACAACTAATGAAACTTTAAAAAATACATCTACATGTTAGTCATGGACTAATCTTTTCTTTGAATGCATCATTCTATCTAGCATGTATTTAGTGTTTAATGTCCCTTTAAGGTCCAACATAACCTTCTCCTTGCATGTTCTATCATCAGCTCTTCCCAAGCCAGACTGCAGGACTTTTCTCGTGCAGCACCAACCCACTGGAACGCACTTCCTCATGCTGTCTGACTTTCCCCTCATCTGTGATCCTTTATATGTTCCTAAAATACATTTTTGTTCAAGAAAGCCTACCACCCAACACCCAAAATGAATTCCATTTACCTAATAATTGCCCTCATCTAACTCTGTATTAACATTATTTTCACCCTTACAGCCCTCACCCACTTTTTCTCACCTTCCTACCCTTCTAGATTATACGTTTTCATGGGAAAAGGATCCTCAATTCCTCCTGTATTTGTTGGATAATCTGTGCCTTCTCTTAAAAATATTTTTTGTCTTCTCTTACAAATATTTTATCATTCTCTTATCATTTGTACCCATGGACAGCGCTGCAAAAATTGTTGGTACTTTATACATACAGTATAATAATAATACATTCTTGAGATATAAAAAAGATATAAAAAATTGCAGTATGTAGAGGGAAATGTGAAAGTTATGGAAAGTTGGGATTGGCAACAGAGGAGCATTAAAATAGAGAAAGGGTGAAATTTAAGGGAAAAAGAAAAAATTTGATGATGAATAGGGGAGAACCAGATATTAAAGAAGTGGAGGACTTAGAAAGTGGGGAGAGTAGTGTCTAGGAAGAGAGGGGACTGTAGAAGGGAAGAAATATAAAGATATAACAAGAGACTGATAGGTGAAAGAATGAGAGGCAGCAGGAGAATTCCAAAGGGATAAAAAGAAAAAGTACAGAGGAGACATATGTAGAACATAGATAAAAGAGAAGAGATTTAAAAGGGATTTCAAAGATACAGAATAGAATATAGGGGGTGCAGAGGAGTGGGGCTGAAAAATAGCCCCACTCATAATGGTAAGCAAAGGGGCTTGGTGGAACATTACCTGTTCACAGCCTGGGCCACAATCTTTCCCACTAACCGAACAAGAACAATTTATTGGGCTCCAGATCCCAATGTCCAATATATGTTTTAGCCCTTACATTATTGATTCAGGTGAGTTGGGTTTATTGATGCAGACATCAAACATTTCATTCTTTATTAGCTGTTCACTGTATGCATGAATTATGTGGGTGGACAGACAGATACTATGGGGTAGATTGATGAAGAGGCGAGCTGTAGCGAATCATATCCGCTCAACCTCGCTAAATGCTGACAGCATACGCTGTTGGCATTTAACATTGTACAAGCATTTCTGGTGAAATGCTTGTGCAATGATGCCCCCTGCTCACTCGCGGCCAATCGGTCGCTAGCAGGGGCCATCAATCATCCCGATCGTATTGGATCGGGATGATTTCAGTCCATCACCTAAAAGGTGGCAGAGGATTTAAGGAGCAGCGGTCTTACTATTGCTATACAAACACACACAGATGCAGACACATTTGGATTATCTTTAACCAAATGTTCTATTGATGGAAATTTAATTTAAAGATTTGTTTTTTAACTTTTCCAATTTGATTAAAAAAACTGTTGCACCTATGACATTACTCAGCTTATTTTTAGAAAACCAAACTTTCAATTATAAGAACTCATTTTGTAAGATATTTAAAATGTTATTATTCTCATGTGGCACACAGGAAAACAACATGCGTAAAAAGAAAAATCAATCTGTCTGTTATTTGCTGAACTTTCAATAATAGCTTTTAATAATATGACTGGAATTATCAAAAACAATTAAAGCAAATTTGATAACATAGGTAAATTGCAATGTTGTTTAAAGCTGTTTAAAACTACAAAACATATTAAGTTACACACACACACACACACACACACATATATATATATATATATATATATATATACACATATATATGTGTATATATACACTGTATATACACACACACACAGAATATATACATATATATATATATATATATATATATATATATATATATATATATATATATATATGTGTGTGTGTGTGTGTGTGTTAAAAATATTGTCTGTTGATAAAATGGCATTATTTATGCATGCTTTTTGTTTCTTCAGATAATGGTAGGAGAAGGAATCTTATATTGCTGCCTATCAAAGAGGAAAAACGGAATTGGGGCAGAGGCTAATATAAATGCTGGAGGATGCAACTTCAACTCTTTCTTAAGAAGAGCTGTCAGATTTATAGGTAAGATTAAAAATAACATTCCCATAATCATTTACTATGCATAAACTATACACTCGGTTACACCTTCAGGTTCGTCAGAAACAGAAGTTATGAAGCAGCGGTCTAAAGACCGCTGCTCCATAACTTGTCCGCCTGCTCTGAGGCGGCGGACAGAAATCAACCCAATCGAATACTATCGTGTTGATTGACACCCCCTGCAGGGGGCGGCATTGCACTAGCAGTTCACAAGAACTGCTGGTGCAATGATAAATGACGACAGCGTATGTGCAGCGATGTGCAGCGGACATGATATGTTACTTTGTATCATGTCCGCTCACACATTGTTAAATATGCCCCTTTGTATTTATCTCATGTGGTTTTTAGCAACTCCTAGTTTATAGATGGAACGCCATTTGAACTTGTTATACCTGAATTCTCAATATAACAGGAACATCTTTTTCTTGAAACTTCTCTATATATAGATAATTCCCCAAATTACGTAAAAATGTATTATAAATTATTATGATTATCTTAATTTAAATCTTAGCCAAATTAGATTGTGCTTGGTACATAAGTAGAGGTATACAGTGCCAATGTTTCTTGTTAAAGGTACATGAAATCCAAATTGTATTACTATATTCCTGAGTGAACGAGCATTATTATTGACAGATAAGACCAGATTAAACAGAAATTAAATTATAAAAATGTCAAATAGATGTAAATTATATCTGCATTAATATTTCAGACGAGTCCATTTCATATATCTGAAAACACAGTACTCCGATAACCGCGTACTATTGTTGTGTTCTACCTGTCGAATGGCACAGTATCAAAGTTTCTGCATCTCCTCCGTCTTTGAGAAATTGCTAATCTTCAGTGTGAATTACATCAGATGGCACCTCGGTTCCAGCTGGTGTTAGTGTACATTAATTTTTAATGTTTGTACAATAAAGTTTATTTTTTATGGGCTTTCTAGCCTGAGCCTGCTGTCGATATTTTGCTAAGCCGTTATATGAGAAGCCGCAGCTGGAAGTATTTCTATTTTCTAAGTTTCATATTATCATCAAAATGAAATTAATCCTCCCCTTGTGATTATAGATCAGGCTGTCAGGTTGTTGTATGTCTGACTAGGCCATGCAAGTTCCAAAAAAGTAGTTCAGATATTGTAATTCGAATAGTATTAGACCTTAGCAGACCATCAGCAAATTACCAACTCAAGTACAGAAACCGACCATCCTTACATGTTAAGAAAGCCCTTTTATATGCCTATTCTAGATTGTAGATGGATTTGTTAATTATAATGTTCTACTTACTAATTAACATAGAATTATTTAGATAAATGATTGAAATTCTGTCCCAGGATGATATAGGGTAAAAATTGAGTAATTATATCAATTTTAATTATTCAAATAGAAAGACAGAGCTATATCTCGAAAATATCTTAAATTAGATAGCAACAAATAGTTGTATACTATTTTGCATATAGTCATATACAAATCACAATTAGACTTTCACAATCCAATCACGACTGAAGTGTTTTTATCGCACTAATTTAATATCAAATAGGTCTATTCAAATTCACCAACAAAAAAAGAACAGCAACACTTGCCTGGCCAGACTTCTACCACACAACGCGTTTCAGGGTCCCATCCCTTCATCAGGAGTGATTTGTTGTGATTTTTTTTTCTTGTGTTTTTATATTTGGTTCATTTGAATAGGTTTTCTAGATATTGGATCAGTGGAATAATAGCACTTCTATTGTAATTGGATCATTAAAGTCTAATTGTGATCTGTAAATGACTATATTCAATATGTTATATTCACATGATATTTATTAAACTGTGATAAAAAAAAAAACTTTTTTTGTTGGTGTCTAATTTTAGATACTTATAATATATAGTGCTGTCTTTCTATTAAAACAATTGCTAATTTTGTGCTAAAGATGGCTGCTGATATATTTGCTTGTATATTTTGTATAGGTATATTTACCTTAGGGTACTACTAGGTGGCTCACTCTTATAATCTCTATACATTTTAATTCTGTCTACCCCAACATAACTAGGCTTTAATGAAGCTTATAATATAAATTACATTTGTTTAAAAAAATAAGCGACAGGCTGGAGTCTGCGTGATTAATAAAGCACAAGCTCTGACACAGAGTGCAAAACGTACTGATATAAAACTGACAGTAAGCAAGACTGAGTAAAACAATCTTCAATGTCATAAAACGTAGGCATAAAAGTTATTGCTGAGTGAAAAAGCAAAGGGGTTAATATCTTTTACTGGAACTAAACCCTAGGAGGCATACTTCTACTATATATATATATATATATATATATATATATATATATATATACATACATATATATAGACACACATACATACATACATACATACATATATATATATATATATATATATATATAGACACACACGCACATATATTTATATATATAATAGAAAGTTATACAAACCTTTGTGCAATTTGCATATATCTGCTTTGCTTAACCCTCCATTTTTTGTCTTTATTACACTGTAAATAAACTAAAGAGCTCCTTCCTCCCACTTAGCTTAAAGTGATTATGTTTAAATTATGAAGTACATTAAATTCACTTTGATAGTTGAATGCAAACTTTTCTGAAGCTATATGCTACACATGAATGAACATACTGTAGCACACTAATGTTACTTATCTATACTATAATAGCGTTTGTAACGTGTCCGTCACCGTCAGCAGTTGCACACGCATCCTTAAATGAATGTTGGCTGCGCGAGGCAGACTAAAGAATCCACCTGGATGCAGCGTAGGCAAACCCGAAGCCTTAAAAAAAAAAACATAACCAACCGCACAAAATAACAAAAAAACACGTAACCGCCCGCACAAAATAACGAAAAAACACATAACCGACCGCAAGAAAAAAATAAAAAACACGTAACCGACCGCAAGAAATAAATAAAAAACCTAACCGCCCTCACAAAGTATAACAAAAAAAAAAACTAACCTCCCGCACAAAGTATTAACAAACACCTAAACCGCAAACCCCCACATAGCAAAATAGTAAAGTATTACTTGCAAATAACATAATTAAAATATTAACCCCTAAACCGCCAACCCCCCACATCGCAATAAACCTAATTAACCTATTAACCCCTGAACCGCCAATCCCCCACATTGCAATAAACTTAATTAACCTATTAACCCCTAAACTGCCAAACTCCCACATCGCAATACACCTAATTAACCTATTAACCCCTAAACTGCCAAAAAAAACATAACGCAAATAACTAATTTAATTACTAAGCCCCCTAACCTAACACCCCCCAAATTAACCTCAATACTAAGTTACAATTAAAATAATACAACCTAACATTAACTTACAAAAAAAAATAATCTAAAATTACAAAAAATAATAAACTCTTAAATTACAGAAAAAAATAAACAAAATTATCAAAAATAAAAAATATTAAACCTAATCCCTATGAAAATAAAAAAGCCCCCCCCCCCCAAATAAAAACACCCCCTAAGCTAAACTACCAATAGCCCTTAAAAGGGCCTTTTGTAGGGCATTGCCCTAAGTTAAACAGCTTTTACATTTAAAAAATACTAAGTCCCCCCTAACAGTAAAAACCCTGCACCAAAAAAACCTAACACTAAAAAAACCTAAACTACCCATTGCCCCTAAAGGGGCATTTGTATGGGCATTACCCTTAAACGGGCATTCAGCTCTTTTACAGCCCATTAAATTCCTAAACTTAAAAAAAAACAAAAAAAAAAAACTAAGCTCCAAATAGGTACTCACCGTTCCTGAAGTCCGGATGAGAAGGTCTTCTTCCAGACGGCTCCATCATCTTCTATCTTCATCCGGAACGAAGGTGGCATGGAGCGGAGTTGCGGAGCTGGCTTCTCTGATGCACGGATCCTCAGCGGCAGTTCTCAGCGGTGGTCTTCAGTGGTGGCGGCCCACATCGGTGTGGAGGCTCCTCTTCATGCGATCGTCCATCGCACACTGAAGATTGAATGCAAGGTACCCCATATTTATTGGTGTACCTTGCATTCCTATTGGCTGAAATTTTGAAATCAGTCAATAGGATGAGAGCTACTGAAATCTTATTAGCTGATTTGAGCAACCAATAGGATTTCAGTGGCTCTAATCCTATTGGCTGATTTCAAAATTTCAGTCAATAGGAATGCAAGGTAACAAACAGCACAAATGTCGCTGTCCCAGTGAGAAAAAGGCAGGGAGAGATTCCTTTAATTTAAAAGTTCAATTTATTGAGTACTTGCATTAAAATAGCGGCACAGCATACAAACAAACTCCACAGCTGACGCGTTTCCTGCCTCACGGGCAGTTCATCAGAGCTAAGGAAACTAGTGTTACTAACAGCTGTTAAATCAAAGGGGAATGATGATAATATCCAATCACAATCTAGTATAACAAAGTCAACTACAGTTTAACTTTTTCGCACCCAAATGAATTCATCCAAATTTAAAGATACATAACTTTCATTATAATTACAGCTTACAATAGAACACATTGTAAAACAAGTTTAACAATAAAACAACAAGTGTAACAAAATATCATAGGGACCCTGCATGCAATACATTAGTCCAAGCCTGATGTGAAAACAGCTATTGCACTATATCGCTAACTTATGTATACAACATAAATGCATTCAATTGTCATAAGCACATGCAAACATAGCCATTACCAAAGCAAGCCCATCAATAAGTATTACATATCATGTGAAAGAAAACTTGAGGAATAACTCAAATCACATTTATATTACCGAACATTCAAGTGCATATGCACCTATTATAGGTACATGATGTTAAAGAGGTTTGTCAACATTATTAAAAACTTACTCTGATTAAAGATCAAAGTCAAAATCAAAAAGGAACAGATGTAAATAAATCAACTTCTATCTATATATAATTTAACATCACTGATTTTATTGATACCCAGTGGAGAACCAGTCCTCAAAGTATAAATCCAGAAAATTTATTTTCTACTAGACATGTGCATGGCGAAAAAAATTCGGTTTGGTTCGGATCTATTCGGATTTTTTTGAATTTCGGTTCGGAGCGATTCGAATTCGTAAAAATTTGAATAAATTCAGTTCGGATTTGTTTCGGATTCATTCGGATTAGAATAAATTCGGTTTGGTTTTGTTTCGGATTCATTTGGATTCGAATAAATTCGGCTGGATTCGGTTCGATTCGGTTCAGTTCAGTTTGGAAATTCGGAATTTCGGTAAGTGTTAGGTGGGATTAGACTAGTATTATGTACTAAATTCGGCTGGATTTGGTTCGATTTGGTTCGGTTCGGTTCGGAATTTCGGTAAGTGTTAGGTGGGATTAGACTTATACTGTACAATACTAGTGTAATCCATGGCCATCCGAATTTACCGAATAAATCCGAAGTAATTCGGATTTATTCGGTAATTCAGCAGTATTTTAATTCGTAAATTCGGTTCGATCCGAATCGCCGAATTTGCCGAATTTGCTGAATTTACGAATCGATCCGAAATGAATCGCACATATCTATTTTCTACTAAGTGCCTGATATCTGTCACCACCTCTAGCACCTAGTGTAACTTGATCAATACCTTGGAATTTGAAATGATCCAATTTATTCTCATGTTCAAAAAAATGTTTTACAACAGGCGTTTTTGGCACATCTGCTTCCAGGGACAACAAGTGTTCTCTAATCCTATCTTTGAGACACCTAGAGGTAAGACCTACGTATTGAAATTTGCAAAACATACACGTGATGAGGTAGATGATAAATGTGGAATTACAATTGATACGATTTTTAATGTTATAGGTAAGTCCTGTGTTAGTAGAGGTAAAGCTATCTCCTATTAGAGCATAATCACAACATTTACAAGGTCTACCCCCACACTTATAGAAACCAATATTTCTAGGTAACCAGTTACCCCTATCATTAGTGTTAGTACTTATTCTGGAGCTAAAGTTTTTGGTTACCTTGTCTCCTATGGTATCTGATCTACATGAAATGAAATTGCAATTACTGGAAACTGTTTCCAGATCTTTATCTTTCTCCAAAAGGGGCATTCTTTTTCTGATAATGTTACAAATTTCATTATACTGTCTACTGTATTTAGTAATGAAATTAATACCTCTCTGTTCTGTTCCATTTCTCTTGTTGTTATTATTCTTGTTCCCAATCTTATCTTTAAGTAAAGTATCCCTGTTGAAACCTGATACTTGTGTAGACAGTTGCTTTAGTTCACATACATCATAACCTCTATCTACAAGACGTAGAGTCAAATCATTAGCATGTTTCCAATAATCGGTCAGATTGGTGCAGTTTCGTCTTACCCTAATATATTGGCCTTTTGGTATACCCTTCTTAAGGTGATTAGGAAAAAATGAATCCGCTCTCAGTATGGTATTGCCAGTGACTTCTTTCCTATAGACGTCTGTTATTAAATTCTGTGCTGTGTGACAGATCAATAGATCTAGATATGGTATACAAGTATCTGAGGTAAAAAAAGTAAATTTCAAATTATCATTATCATTCAAATAAACAATGAAATTATCCAATTCTCCAATAGTACCCCCCCCATACTATTAGTATGTCATCTATATACCTAGTGTATAATTTAATGCCACCTTTGAAACTATTATTAACACCAAAAATCTTCTCAATTTCAAAGTCTGCAAAATACAAGTTGGCATAAGAGGGGGCGAATTTCGCCCCCATTGCAGTGCCTCTGAGCTATATAAAGAAGTCACCATTGAAAATAAAATAATTATGATTCAATAGAAAATGAAATGCCTGCAAAATAAAAGATATAAGTTCTGAATCATACCCGGAATATTTCTCTAGCATCCTCTTTATTTCAAGGTACCCCAAATTGAATGAGGTACCTTGCATTCAATCTTCAGTGTACGACGGACATCGGATGAAGAGGAGCCTCCACGCCTCCGAGGAACGCCGCCAATGCCGCCGCGGACCGCCGCTGTTGAGGACTGCCGCTGAGGATCCTTGCATCGGGGAAGACAGCTCTGCACCTCTGCTCCATGCCGCCTTCATTCCGAATGAAGATAGAAGATGATGGAGCCTGGAAGACATTGAAGAGCTTCTCTGCTGGACTTCAGGAACAGTGAGTACCTATTTGGGGCTTAGTCTTAGGCTTTTTTTATTTTTTGGGGTGGCTTTGTTTTTTAGATTATGTTTTTTTGGTCTGGAAAAGAGCTGATTGCTGATACCCTACAAAAGCCCTTTTAAGGGCTATTGGTAGTTTAGTATTGTATTAGGGGGTATTTTTACTTTTGGGGGGATTTTTTATAGGGGTATTAGTTTAGGTTTAAATTTTTTATTTTGGGTAGATTTTGTTTATTTTTTTCTGTAATTTTACATTTTTTATTTTGTGTAATTTGTGCTTTGGGGTTTATATATATATTTTTAAATAGACTGCCCTCTGGGCAGGCTTATCACCTAGTAGCATTTTAAAAAAGTGTTCTATAAAGATCCAAAGAAGAAAATGTATTATTCATACAATTAATTTCCATACAGATTATAAATATCTTGTGTGGCACAAGTAATATCAAGCAGCAGTAATAAATATATATACAGAAATGTTAGGAACTGCACTCTCACTAACCAACAACCAGGGTGCCGGCAGAGGCG